>NC_056441.1:73525552-73543052 GCF_018296145.1 Oncorhynchus tshawytscha
GTGAGAAGGAGAATGAGACAAAGAGAGGGAGTTAAGTGGGAGAGATTTAGTTCCAGTTTGGCAGTCATCCTTTTCCTCCACTTCATCATCTCTCCAAAATCCCTCATATCAAGGGCATTCTACAACTGATGTTGAGGTGTGTGTGTGCATGTGTGTTAGTGATCCATCTCTGTGAAATGTGTACATGCTTCTGTGTGTACGTTTGCGATATCTATTGAGGTCAGATCACCCACTCAACCGTGCCTTCTCTCTTAACTTTTAAATCCTGTAGCGTGAGCAGCACAGCTGAATACAACACCAACATAACCACACATAGATGCTTTGTCTGCCAACTGTCTGCCAACTCTCCCCTGGTTTCTCACAATGGAGGCTGATTGCAAACATCTTGACAAGTGTTACATCTCTCTCTCATTCCCTCCATCTCTCATTCCCCCCTCTCTCATTTCATCCCTCTCTCATTCTCTCCCTCTACCATTCCCTCACTCTCTCATTCCCTCCCTCTCTCATTTCATCTCTCTCCCTCGCTCTCTCATTCCATCTCTTTCTTATTCCTTCTCTCTCTCATTCCCTCCCTCTTTCATAACATCTCTCTCTCTCCCTCCAATCTTAAACTCCCTCTATCCTGCCAGGCGGAGGAGGTGCTATTTTCTTCCCTCTTCGTCTTGTTTCTGAGAGCAGAACTCCTCTGGGAATGAAAGGCCTCGCTGTGGAAATCACTTACGGGTTTATGGCAAAAAGAGCGCCCAGGAAAAAAAGCCTTGATCTACTGATGGGCCAGAGTTTCGACTCAATGCCCATTTTAATAAGAAAAGGCCTCTTCTAATCAAATCAAATCAAATGTTATTGGTCACATACACATGGTTAGCAGATGTTAATGCGAGTGCAGTGAAATGTTTGTGCTTCTAGTTCTGACCGCGCAGTAATATCTAACAAGAAATCAAACAATTTCACGACAACTACCTTATCCACACAAATGTAAAGGGATGAATAAGAATATGTACATATAAATATATGGATGAGCGATGGTCGTGGGGCATAGGCAAGATGCAGTAGATGGTATAGAATACAGTATATACATATGAGATGGGTAATGTAGGGTATGTAAACATTATATTGTTTAAGGTGACTAGTGATACATTTATTACATCCAATTTTTAATTATTAAAGTGGCTAGAGATCTTAGTCAGTATGTTGGCAGCAGCCACTCAATGTTAGTGATGGCTGTTTAACAGTCTGATGGCTTTGAGATAGAAGCTGTTTTTCAGTCTCTCGGTTCCAGCTTTGATGCACCTGTACTGACCTCACCTTCTGGATGGAAGCAGGGTCAACAGGCCGTGGCTCGGGTGGTTGTGGTCCTTGATGATCTTTTTGGCCTTCCTGTGACATTGGGTGTTGTAGGTGTCCTGGAGGGCAGGTAGTTTGCCCCCGGTGATGTATTGTGTAGGCCGCACCCCCTGGAGAGCCTACGGTTGTGGGCGGAGCAGTTGCCGTACCAGGCGGTGATGCAGCACGACAGGATGTCCTCGATTGTGCATCTGTAAAAGTTTGTGAGTGTTTTTAGTGAGAAGACAAATTTCTTCAGCCTGCTGAGGTTGAAGAGGCGCCGTTGCACCTTCCTCACCACGCTTTCTGTGTGGGTGAACCAATTCAGTTTGTCTGTAATGTAAACTTTCCACATTCTCCACTACTGTCCCATCGATGTGGATGGGGGTTCTACCTCTGCTGTTTCTTGAAGTCCACGATCATCTCCTTTGTTTTGTTGACGTTGAGTGTGAGGTTATTTTCCTGACACCGCACTCCAAGGGCCCTCACCTCCTCCCTGTAGGCCGTCTCGCCGTTGTTGGTAATCAAGCTTACCACTGTAGTGTCGTCTGCAAACTTTGGTGACGTGCATGGCCATGCAGTCATTGATGAACAGGGAGTACAGGAGAGGGCTGAGAACACACCCTTGTGCTGCCCCAGTGTTGAGTATCAGTGGTGTGGAGATGTTGTTTCCTACCCCCACCACCAGGGTGCGGCCCGTCAGAAAGTCCAGGACCCAACCGTACAGGGCAGGGTTGAGACCCAAGGTTTTGAACTTAATGACAAGTGTGGAGGGTACTATAGTGTTAAATGCTGAGCTGTAGTCAATGAACAGCATTCTTACATAGGTATTCCTCTTGTACAGATGGGTTAGGGCAGTGTGATTGCAATTGCGTCGTCTGTGGACCTATTGGGGCGGTAAGCAAATTGGAGTGGGTCTAGGGTATCAGGTAGGGTGGAGGTGATATGATTGACTATTCTCTCAAACCACTTCACGATGACAGAAGTGAGTGCTACGTGGCGGTAGTCTTTTAGCTCAGTTACAGTGCCTTGCGAAAGTATTCGGCCCCCTTGAACTTTGCGACCTTTTGCCACATTTCAGGCTTCAAACATAAAGATATTAAACTGTATTTTTTTGTGAAGAATTAACAACAAGTGGGACACAATCATGAAGTGGAACGACATTTATTGGATAATTGGGCGTGCAAAATTATTCAGCCCCTTTACTTTCAGTGCAGCAAACTCTCTCAAGAAGTTCAGTGAGGATCTCTGAATGATCCAATGTTGACCTAAATGACTAATGATGATAAATACAATCCACCTGTGTGTAATCAAGTCTCCGTATAAATGCACCTGCACTGTGATAGTCTCAGAGGTCCGTTAAAAGCGCAGAGAGCATTATGAAGAACAAGGAACACACCAGGCAGGTCCGAGATACTGTTGTGAAGAAGTTTAAAGCCGGATTTGGATACAAAAAGATTTCCCAAGCTTTAAACATCCCAAGGAGCACTGTGCAAGCGATAATATTGAAATGGAAGGAGTATCAGACAACTGCAAATCTACCAAGACCTGGCCGTCCCTCTAAACTTTCAGCTCATACAAGGAGAAGACTGATCAGAGATGCAGCCAAGAGGCCCATGATCACTCTGGATGAACTGCAGAGATCTACAGCTGAGGTGGGAGACTCTGTCCATAGGACAACAATCAGTCGTATATTGCACAAATCTGGCCTTTATGGAAGAGTGGCAAGAAGAAAGCCATTTCTTAAAGATATCCATAAAAAGTGTCGTTTAAAGTTTGCCACAAGCCACCTGGGAGACACACCAAACATGTGGAAGAAGGTGCTCTGGTCAGATGAAACCAAAATTGAACCTTTTGGCAACAATGCAAAACGTTATGTTTGGCGTAAAAGCAACACAGCTCATCACCCTGAACACACCATCCCCACTGTCAAACATGGTGGTGGCAGCATCATGGTTTGGGCCTGCTTTTCTTCAGCAGGGACAGGGAAGATGGTTAAAATTGATGGGAAGATGGATGGAGCCAAATACAGGACCATTCTGGAAGAAAACCTGATGGAGTCTGCAAAAGACCTGAGACTGGGACGGAGATTTGTCTTCCAACAAGACAATGATCCAAAACATAAAGCAAAATCTACAATGGAATGGTTCAAAAATAAACATATCCAGGTGTTCGAATGGCCAAGTCAAAGTCCAGACCTGAATCCAATCGAGAATCTGTGGAAAGAACTGAAAACTGCTGTTCACAAATGCTCTCCATCCAACCTCACTGAGCTCGAGCTGTTTTGCAAGGAGGAATGGGAAAAAATTTCAGTCTCTCGATGTGCAAAACTGATAGAGACATACCCCAAGCGACTTACAGCTGTAATCACAGCAAAAGGTGGCGCTACAAAGTATTAACTTAAGGGGGCTGAATAATTTTGCACGCCCAATTTTTCAGTTTTTGATTTGTTAAAAAAGTTTGAAATATCCAATAAATGTCGTTCCATTTCATGATTGTGTCCCACTTCTTGTTGATTCTTCACAAAAAAATACAGTTTTATATCTTTATGTTTGAAGTTCAAGGGGGCCGAATACTTTCGCAAGGCACTGTACCTTAGCTTTCTTTGGAACAGGAACAATGGTGGCCCTCTTGAAGCACGTGGGAACAGCAGACTGGGATAGGGATTGATTGAATATGTCCGTAAACATACCAGCCAGCTGGTCTATGCATGCTTTAAGGACGCGGCTCGGGATGCCGCCTGGGCCGGCAGCCTTGCGAGGTTTAATCTGTTTAAATTTTTACTCACGTTGGCCACTGTGAAGGAGAGTCCACAGGTTTCGATAGCGGGCCGTGTTTGTGGCACTGTATTGTCCTCAAAACGAGCAAAGAAGTTGCTCAATTTGTCTGGGAGCAAGACGTCGGTGTCCGCAACGGAGCTGGTTTTCTTTTTGTAATCCGTGATTGACTGTGGACCCTGCCACATATGCCTCGTGTCTGAGCCGTTGAATTGCGACTCTACTTTGTCTCTATTCTGATGCTTAGTTTTTTTGATTGCCTTGCAGAGGGAATAGCTACACTGTTTGTATTCGGTCATGTTTCCAGTCGCCTTGCAATGATTAAAAGCAGTGTTTCGTGCTTTCAGTTTCTGCCATCAATCCACAGTTTCTGGTTGGCGAAGGCTTTAATAGTCACAGTGGGTACAACATCACCGATGCACTTGCTAATAAACTCGAGTCAGCGCATACATCAATGTTGTTGTCTGAGGCTATCCGGAACATTTCCCAGTCCACGTGATCGAAGCAATCTTGAAGCATGGAATCCGATTGGTTGGACCAGCGTTGGAACAGACCTGAGCAGGGGCGTTTCCTGTTTAAGTGTCAGCAACAAAATGGAGTCGTGGTCAGATTTGCCAGAAGGAGTGTGGGGGAGGGCTTTGTATGCATCTCGGAAGTTAGAGTAGCAGTGATCCAGAATGCTGCCAGCCCGAGTCGTGCATTCGATATGCTGATAAAATTTAGGGAGCCTTGTTTTCAAATTAGCTTTATTAAAATCCCAAGCTACAATAAATGCAGCCTCAAGATATATGGTTTCCACTTTACATAGTCCAGAAGTTCTTTCAGAGCCGTCGCGATGTCTGCTTGGGGGGGATATACACGTCTGTGATTATAATCAAAGAGAATTCTCTTGGTAGATAATGTGGTCGGCATTTGATTGTAAGAAATTCTAGGGCAGGTGAACAAAAGGACTTGAGTTTCCTGTATGTTGTTATGATCACACCATGAGTCGTTAATCATAAGGGATACACCCCCGCCCTTCTTCTTACCAGAGAGATGTTTGTTTCTATCGGCGCGATGCGTGAAGAAACCTGATGGCTGTACCGACTCTGACAACATATCCCAAGTGAGCCATGTTTCTGTGAAACAAAGAATGTTACAATCTCGGATATCTCTCTGGAAGGCAACCCTTGCTGGGATTTCGTCTACCTTGTTGTCAAGAGACTAGACATTGGCGAGTAGTTACTCAGGAGCTTTGATTGATGTGCCCATCTACGGAGCCTGACCAGAAGACCGCTCCGTCTGGCCCTTCTGTGGCGCCGTTGTTTTGGGTCTCCTAATGGGATCCGATCCATTGTCCTGGGTGATGGTCCGAACAGAGGATGCGCTTCGGGAAAGTCCTATTCCTGGTCGTAATGTTGGGAAGTTGACGTTGCTCTTATATCCAATAGTTCTTCCCTGCTGTATGTAATAAGACTTAAGATTTCCTGGGGTAACAATGTAAGAAATAATACATTCATAACAAAATACTGCATAGTTTCCTAAGAACGCAAAGTGAGGAAACGTTCGCTGTCGGCACCATCTTGAGTCTAATCACAGTCTCCATGCCACGGGCATACCAGCCTTTTCCACCTCTGTAAACACAATGACATATGGACACATACACACACATGCAATTGTGCGCACACACACACACTGGCAAGACTGTCAGAGGCAGAACTCAGAGAGTGGGGATAGCGGTATGTATGTGACGTGTTTGTGTGTGTGTGTGTGTGTGAGATGTAGCCGAAGGAGCAGTGAAATTTCTCTGTTGTAGAGGGCACATCGCCCCGATTATAAACTTGAATCCTGCTTGATCCACAACACTGTCAAATACTGCAGTAGAAATATCCCTTGATGCCTCTCGCCAGGGAGGAATGGGAGAGAGGAAGACAGGGAGAGAGAGAGAGTGAGGGAGAGAGCGAGAGAGAGAGAGAGGGGGGGTGTAGTACTACTGTGATAAAAGGCCTGAGATTTAAAAGGTGAAGCAGTTGGGTATGGGTAGACACGGCGATTGGTCTTTAAACAAGCATTTCCTGGTTAAGTCATGACCCCTGTTAGGAAGTCAATATTACTGCCATTGGTTCACCATTCTCAGATCAGCCTGCCCTAAGGAGGGAGGGATAAAGGAAGAGAAAGAATGTTGTGACAGAGAGAATAGAGACAGAGACAGAGAGAATAGAGGGAGAGACAGGGAGAATAGAGGGAGAGACAGAGAGAATAGATGGAGAGACATGGATAATAGATGGAGAGACAGAGAGAATAGATGGAGAGACAGAGAGAATAGATGGAGAGACAGAGAGAATAGATGGAGAGACAGAGAGAATAGATGGAGAGACAGAGAGAATAGATGGAGAGACAGAGAGAATAGATGGAGAGACAGAGAGAATAGATGGAGAGACAGAGAGAATAGATGGAGAGACAGAGAGAATAGATGGAGAGACAGAAAGAATAGAGGGAGAGACAGAGAATAGATGGAGAGACAGAGAGAATAGAGGGAGAGACAGAGAATAGAGGGAGAGACAGAGAGAATAGATGGAGAGACAGAGAGAATAGAGGGAGAGACAGAGAGAATAGATGGAGAGACAGAGAGAATAGATGGAGAGACAGGGATAATAGATGGAGAGACAGAGTGAATAGATTAATAGACAGAGAGAATAGCGGGAGAGACAGAGAGAATAGATGGAGAGCGTGAGAGTATGGCAGTTTAGTGAGAAAGAGCAACAAGACAGATGGAGATGGAGAGAAACTCAACATGTTCAGTTCTGGTAATGACCATTTTGAAACTTCAAAGCCGGCCGTACATTTTAAGTCAATCTGCCTTTTGTTAATATTTGGGGTGTCACTGTCATCGCTCTGTAGACGTGTCTGTCTGCACATCAAAGGTGTAGTGTAAACACTGCACATTAACACTGTAACCTGCCCTAACCGCATGCCATTAACTTACATATCAGGTTACCCATCCTCCTGAGCCTTCCTTTACCTGTCTCACCACTAGGTTCAAACAGCCAGGGGGCAAACCAGTGTTTAATGATGGGGGTGTTCCCATGACAACAGCAGCTGACAGTATTTTTAGCTTCCATGGTTATTGTTTCCATGTCAACACATTACCTCATTTCTGGATCTGGAATGGGCCGCTTCTCAGGGACAGGCAGGGGTAGGGAAGGTCAGTGGGAGCAGCAACAGGTCTAAGAGACATGACGAGAGGTCAGGGGTTAGCAGAGTGACAGCAGTGTTGGGCACCATGTGGGACATGGGATGGGATGTTTGGAGAATTAGTGACCCTGCAAAGCTGTATGCATACATACAGGCCAGACAGACACGCATAGGGAATAGACTCAGTAGTCACACACAGAGCACACACAAACATAGAGCAAGCACACACACACACGCAGTCTTGTACAACTAACCTTGTGGTGACACACAATTCAGCCCCATTCAAAATCCTGTTTTCCCTAACTACTAACCCGTACCCTAACCCTAACATTAATCCTAAAACCTAGCCTTGCCCATAAAACTAATCCTAGCTCATAATCCAAAACCTGATTCTAACCCTAACACTAATTCTAACCTTAACCCTAAACCTCCTAGAAATAGCATTTGACCTTGTGGGGACTAACAAAATGTTTGTTTACTATTCTTGTGGGGACTTCTGGTAGTTAAACACACACACACACACACACACACACACACACACACACACACACACACACACACACACACACACACACACACACACACACACACACACACACACACACACACACACACACACACACAGAGAGAGAGTGCATACACTAACACACAGAGCTTGTACACTACCGTTCAAAAGCTTGGGGTCACTTAGAAATGTCCTTGTTTTTGAAAGAAAAGCAAAATTTTGTCCATTAAAATAACATCAAATTGAACAGAAATACAGTGTAGACTTTGTTAATGTTGTAAATGACTATTGTAGCTGTAAATGGCTGATTTATAATGGAATATCTACAAAGGCGTACAGAGGCCCATTATCAGCAACCATCACTCCTGTGTTCCAATGGCACGTTGTGTTAGCTAATCCAAGTTTATCATTTTAAAAGGCTAATTGATCATTAGAAAACCCTTTTGCAATGTTAGCACAGCTGAAAACTGTTGTGCTGATTAAAGAAGCAATAAAACTGGCCTTCTTTAGACGAGTTGAGTATCTGTAGCATCAGCGTTTGTGGGTTCGATTACAGGCTCAAAATGGCCAGAAACAAATAACTTTCTTCTGAAACTTGTCCGTCTATTCTTGTTCTGAGAAATGAAGGCTCTTCCATGAGAGAAATTGCCAAGAAACTGAAGATCTTGTACAACCAACCTTCACAGAACAGCACAAAACGGGCTCGAACCAGAATAGAAAGAGGAGTGGAAGGCCCCGGTGCACAACTGAGCAAGAGGACAAGTACTTTAGAGTGTCTAGTTTGAAAACAGACGCCTCACAAGTCCTCAACTGGCAGCTTAATTAAATGGTACACGCAAAACACCTGTCTCAACATCAACAGTGAAGAGGCGACTCTGGGATGCTGGCCTTCTAGGCCGAGTTCCTCTGTCCAGTGTCTATGTTATTTTGCCCATCTTAATCTTTTCTTTTTATTGGCCAGTCTGAGATATGGCTTTCTTTGCATCTCTGCCTAGAAGGCTAGTATCCCAGAGTCGCCTCTTCGCTGTTGAGACTGGTGTTTTTATTTATTTGATTTATTTGACCTTTATTTAACCAGGAAGGGCTCATTGAGATTTTAAATCTCTTTTTCAAGAGTGTCCTGGCCAAGGTAGGCCAAGTCATTACATAATTACAGACAGACAACATGAAAAACTACAAGTAAACTAGTAAAATCCATAGAATTCACAAGAGTATAACAAAATCATAAAACAGCAAATTAAAAACATTGACGGGTCAGGGAATCAGTCTCAAAATCCTTCAACAGTGATTTAAAAACACCAATCGGACAAGTTCTTCCAGTTTAAAAGTATTTTGTAAGGCGTTCCAAGCTGATGGCGCAGAGTACATAAAAGCCCTTTTACCAAATTCAGTTCGGACATTTGGAACAGTTAGCAGGATAAAGTCCTGCGAACAAAGAGAGTACCCACCACATTTCTGAACAATAAAAATGCCCAAATAAAAAGGTAGTTAACGCAAAATAGCTTTGTAAATAAAAGTATACCAGAGACTGAGCCTACGAGTGACTAGATAAGGGCAGCCAACACTGGTATATAGAGTGCAGTGGTGCGTAAGGGTTTTGCAGTTTAAAATAAGTCTCAATGCTCCATGGTAAAGGGTGTTAATTGATCTCAAACACTGAGCAGAAGCATTCATATATAAAATATCCCATAGTCTAGTAAAGGCATAAATGTAGCTGATACTGGCCTCCTTCTGGCTTCAAAGGAAAAACAGGCCTTATTTCTAAAATAAAATCCCAACTTCAGCAAAAGAGAGGCCGTCATCAATTAAAATTCCTAGATATTTCTATGAGGTTAACGTCTCAATCTCATTGCCCCGACAGGTAGTAATAGGTTAAAGGTTCAGAGATCTATTTCTTGCTTTAGAAAATACCATTAGTTTAATTTTGTCAGTATTGAGGATAAGCTTCAATTGACCCAAGGTATGTTGAACAGTATAAAAAGCAGCTTGCAAGTTCTGGAAAGCTTTTGTGAGAGACGAAGGCACTGTAATAAATAAAAGTATCATCGCATATAAGTGAAGTTGAGCATTTTGCACATTTTTGTCTAAATTATATATATAAATAGTGAATAAGAGGGGACCAAGTACAGAGCCCTGGGGTACACCATTGCAGACAGACAATTTAACAGACATGAGCCCATCAAATTGAGCGCACAGAGTTCTATCAGACAGATAGTTAGCAAACCACGCAACTGCATTGGCCTATAATTATTTAAAAGAGTTGGACCCCCCCTTTTAAAAGTGTTAGGACAAATGCGGATTTCCGGATCTTTGGAATTTCATTACATTCCAGGGTTAGATTGAACAGATATGTAAGTGGTTCAGCTATGACATCAGCTGCCAGATTTAAAAAGCAGGGATCAAGAAGATCAGGACCTGCAGGCTTTCTCTGATCTAAGGATTTCAGGGCTTTATGTACCACCTGCACTGAGAATGGCAAAAAGCTAAAAGTTTGACCAGCTCTCGCTGGTCCATCCACACAGGGTTGTACAGAGACAGAGGACACTGAATCAAACACCCAACCAGATGATACAAAGTGCTCATTGACACAATTCAGCATTTCAGTTTTGTCATATACAGCAACAAAGTCCTTCAATACACATGACGGTGATTCATTAACATTACTGTTTCCAGACACAGACTTAATGGCCTTCCAAAACGTTCTAGGGTCATTCAGGTTATCAGTGGTTAAAGACAAAACATTCAGACTTGGCCTTCCGAAGAAGAAAATAACACTTGTTTCGTAACTGCCTAAAAATAAGCCAATCAGCATCATAACATGATTTCAGAACATGAGCCCAGGCTAGATTACGGGCTAGATTACGTTTGTGAATAATAAAAGACAGCTCAGAAGAAAACCATTGATTATCCCGACCTTTAACCCTGAACCTGCGGAATGGGGCATGTTTGTTTACTATTTGAGAAAAAAACATAATGAAAGAATTTCGAGGCAGTTTCCACATCAGGAATAAGCTCAATCTTGCTCCAGTCAAATAAAACAAATTATGAAAGAAAGCCTGCTCATTAAAACTCTTCAAATTTCTCTTACGAATAAGCGTGGGTTTGTCTTAGGTACCTTAGCATTTCTAACAGCAACAACAGCACAATGGTCACTTAAATCATTACAAAAAACACCAACCGCAGAATATTTATGTGGAACATTTGTCAATATCAAATCAATCGCGGTAGATTTCTCTGGACATTTGAGATTTGGGTGAGTGGGTGAGTTAATCAACTGGGTAAGATTCATAGAATTACAATACATTTTTAAATCATCAGACACCCGCTTTAACCAACATCAGTTGAGATCACCAATCAAGATCATTTCACTGTAAAGAGGTTTAGACATAAGGTGCACCAGAGACGAAAATGCATCACAGAGAGCAGAGGGGTCCTATAACAGCCAATCACAGATACAGAGAGCAGAGGGGGGTCTATAACAGCCAATCACAGTTATAGAGAGACCCTTTGAAACCTCAAGATTCAAAACAAGAAATTCCAACTGTTTACATATAGTTTCAGACTTTGCAACACTTACAAGGAATTTAGTCTTTACATATATATAGCCACTCCCCCATCTTCCTTAACTCGTTCAGTGCGATACACATTGTATCCATTTATACAAATATCCTTATCAACAACAGACTTGCTGAGCCAGGTTTCAGAAAATACAATTTCATCAGTATCAGTTGATTTAGCCCAAATCCTAACCCTAACAGGCTGCATACATTTAAATAAAAAATATCAAAACCAGATCTTGATTTAAAATCGGAGGGGGTTTGGAGACATTGCATATCGGGGTCAGGGTTAGGTTGCACGTTACCTGATATCAACAATAGAAGAATAACTAGGCACCTCTGTTTAATAACCTTGCACGGCTTCTCTTTTTTTCAATTTAAAGTTTTGTTTTTCAATCAACCACCAAAACACATTCCACATTCACACATGTGTCAGGCTTAAAAAAAAAATTAAAAAAAAAAAGTCAAAAAATATAATAATACATTTGAAAAAAATAACAATTCAATTAAAATGAAAGATTAAGAAAAATAAGTGTTTTTATTTGACTTTATCTATTTATTTTCCTTATATATATATATATATATATATATATATATATATATATACACATATATACACATACTGTAACGGTTTTCTTCATCTGAAGGAGAGGCGGACCAAAATGCAGCGTGGTGGTTATTCATGTTTTTAATAAAGATGTGAACAGACTAAACAAAACAAGAAAAGTGAAAACCTAAACAGTCCTATCTGGTGCAAACACAGAGACAGGAACAATCACCCACAAACACACAGTGAAACCCAGGCTACCTAAATATGGTTCCCAATCAGAGACAATGACTAACACCTGCCTCTGATTGAGAACCATATCAGGCCAGACATAGAAATAGACAAACAAGACATCCAACATAGAATGCCCACTCAGATCACACCCTGACCAACCAAAACATAGAAACATACAAAGAAAACTATGGTCAGGTTGTGACACATATGCATACATACACACACACACACACACATACCCATACATACATACATACATACATACATACATACATACATACATACATACATACATACATACATACATACATACATACATACATACATACATACATACATACATACACATACATACATACATACATACATACATACATACATACATACATACATACATACATACATACATACATACATACATACATACACACACACACACATACACATACATACATACATACATACATACATACATACATACATACATACATACATACATACATACATACATACATACATACATACATACATACATACATACATACATACATACATACATACATACATACATACATACATACATACATACATACATACATACATACATACATACATACATACATACATACATACATACATACATACATACATACATACATACATACACACACACATACCCATACATACATACATACATACATACATACATACATACATACATACATACATACATACATACATACATACATACATACACACATACATACATACATACATACATACATACATACATACATACATACACATACATACATACATACATACATACATACATACATACATACATACATACATACATACATACATACATACATACATACACACATACACACATACTCACACGTACTCAAGAACAAAATTAAAATAAAAACACACAAAAAACATCTAACACTTGCAGCAGCACTATCAAGGTTCTTATCAGCTATTTCTAGCTTTCCCTGAGACGAGCCAATAATTCGTTTTTAGGTTTTACAGTACCTTACACAACATGTATCTGCGCATTTCCCTAGTCACCCCGTTCACTCTGTCCAGTTTCAAATATAGTTGAGTAGAGGAGAGTCTATCAAACTTGGGCTGTCTCTTGTGGAGGTCATAAGTGAGCTTTTCAAGAGGGAGAAAGTCAACAATCTGGTCAATCCACATTTTAAATGTAGGAGGGGTATTAGAGGCCCACAATAGAAGAATATATTTCTTAGCAAAGTATGTAATAGTCATAAGCAAATTTTCTCTGTCAGGATCAAGAACAAAGTCCTGCTGGGCATTAAGAAGATAGATAGGCTTCTCTTTTTTAAGAGACCGACTGCAAGTGAATTCTACAAGTGAGATTTCAGACAATACAAAACAGTCATTTAAAACCATAGGGACTTTGGTAGTGACACAAGTTTGTACTGGTCACATCATGCCACAAATGCATCGGCACTTGGACGAGTGGACGGAGTTAAGAAGAGCGAGTTCCCACAGACAAAATGTCTAATGGATGGGAGAGCACATTGTCAGATGTACTCACCCAGCGACAATGTTCGGTTTCTGTTCAGTAAAGTCAGTGCACAAAGCAATACCACGAAAATTGTCATTTTCTCTGAGTGATGTAAGAAATAGAGGCCAAGGAAAGGTAAGGGGAGAGGGGGACAGTGTGTATGTATGAGTCTGTATGTGAGTATGTGCGCACATTTGGTGTGGTGTGTGTGTGTGTGTGTGTCTGTGTGACTAGATCATGTACATAGGTGATTTATAATGTGCTTGAAGAAACACTGACCTTTGCTTACCTTATTTATAGAAACAGTTTCCATGTCGCTTCCCTTTCCATGTCCTCCTATTCTTATAGCCTTGTGTGTGTGTGTGTGTGTGTTTGCGTGTGTTGTTTTCCTCCTTTTACATCCTCCCCTTCCTGTCCCATTCTTGTTAATTATACAGTACAGGATAGTAACCAAACCAGCCAATTTTTGATCTGGGTGTGGCGTGAATGTCCCTTAGCACAGCAATATTAGCACACCCCCCTCCATGCTGTTATTTCTCCCCCCTCCACACTATTATCCCCCTTCACACTGTTATCCCCCATCCATGCTGTTATTTCTCCCCCTCCCCACTATTATCCCCCTCACACTGTTATCCCCCTCCATGCTATTATTTCTCCCCCTCCACACTGTTATCCCCCCTCCACGCTGTTATCCCCCTCCACACTGTTATCCCCCGTCCACACTATTATCCCCCTCCACACTATTATCCCCCCTCCACGCTGTTATCCCCCTTCGCACTGTTACCCCGCCCCTCCATGCTGTTATTTCTCCCAAC
Organism: Oncorhynchus tshawytscha; assembly: GCF_018296145.1. Taxonomy (NCBI): domain Eukaryota; kingdom Metazoa; phylum Chordata; class Actinopteri; order Salmoniformes; family Salmonidae; genus Oncorhynchus; species Oncorhynchus tshawytscha. The sequence goes on from NC_056441.1 coordinate 73,540,022, forward strand.
CTCCACACTATTATCCACCCTCCACACTGTTATCCCCCTCCACACTGTTATCCCCGTCCACACTATTATCCCCCTAAACACTGTTATCCCCCTTCACACTGTTACCCCCCTCCATGCTGTTATTTCTCCCCCTCCACACTATTATCCACCCTCCACACTGTTATCCCCCACTCCACACTGTTATTCCCCCCACACTGTTATTCCCCCACACTGTTATTTATCCCCCACTCCACACTGTTATTTTCCCTCCACACTGTTATCCCCTCCTCCACACTGTTATCTCCCCCTCCACACTGTTATCCCCCCTCCACACTGTTATTTCCCCCCACGCTGTTATCCCCCACTCCACGCTGTTATTTCTCCCCCTCCACACTGTTATCTCCCTCCACACTGTTATCCCCCTTCACACTGTTATCCCCCACTCCACACTGTTATTCCCCCCACACTGTTATTCCCCCACACTGTTATTCCTCCCTTCCACACTGTTACTTCTCCCCCTCCACACTGTTACATCTCCCCCTCCACACTGTTATTTCTCCCCCTCCACACTGTTATTTCTCCCCACTCCACACTGTTATTCCCCCACACTGTTATTCCCCCACACTGTTATTCCTCCCCTCCACACTGTTACTTCTCCCCCTCCACACTGTTACATCTCCCCCTCCACACTGTTATTTCTCCCCCTCCACACTGTTATTTCTCCCCCTCCACACTGTTATTTCTCCCCCTCCACACTGTTACTTCTCCCCCTCCACACTGTTACTACTCCCCCTCCACACTGTTACTTCTCCCCCTCCACACTGTTACTTCTCCCCCTCTACACTGTTACTTCTCACCCCTCTACACTGTTACTTCTCCCCCCACACTGTTACTACTCCCCCTCCACACTGTTACTTCTCCCCCGCCACACTGTTATTTCTCCCCCTCCACACTGTTACTTCTCCCCCTCCACACTGTTATTCCCCCTCCACACTGTTATTTTTCCCCCTCCACACTGTTATTCCCCCTCCACACTGTTACTACTCTCCCCTCCACACTGTTACTTCTCCCCCCTCCACACTGTTACTTCTCCCCCTCCACACTGTTACTTCTCCCCCTCCACACTGTTACTTCTCCCCCCTCCACACTGTTACTTCTCCCCCTCCACACTGTTACTTCTCCCCCTCCACACTGTTACTTCTCCCCCCTCCACACTGTTACTTCTCCCCCTCCACACTGTTACTTCTCCCCCTCCACACTGTTACTTCTCCCCCCTCCACACTGTTACTACTCTCCCCTCCACACTGTTATTTCTAACTATAATTGAATAAAAATGCAACTCTTTCATTGTGAACAATGTCAGGAAAGCATGCCAGATACTCCCGTCTTAATACCTCACCACCACCTCAGCCTTGTTGAGCCTTTCTCCTTTGAGGACTGTGGGGAATGTAGCATAGACAACAGCCTGACTCAGTTAGTTTACCTTCTACTGATTCCTGATGCATCACTGTCCCCTGCTAGAATGATCCCTCAAAGCCTGCTGTGTGTTTTTGTGCATGGAAGATTTTAAAACAGCATGTATGTGCAGTATACATGTGTATGAGAGACTTTAGTGTGCTTGAGTGTACATGCAGTTGTGTATATACAATATGCAAGAGTGTGTGTTGGTATGAATGTGTGTGTTGGGGTGTGTGTAGGCATTGTTATTCATTACCCACCTGCCGTGTGAATCCTTGTTCTCAAAAGGTCCATAGTGTTCTGGCGCTGTGCCCGGTTTAGGTGGTGCCACCCTCAGAACCTGGCATGGGGACAAGAGTGGAATCTGAGCACCCTTCCACCCAATAGGGCCAAGTTAAGCAGTGTTTCCCACATACAAAGGTGGATCTGTTTAAACCCCCTGCCACTCTTTCTCTCTCACCCTCTTACTGTCTCTTTCTTTCTCACCCTCTTTCTGTCTCTTTCTCTCTCACCCTCTTTCTGTCTCTTTCTCTCTCACCCTCTTTATGTCTCTTTCTCTCTCACCCTCTTTCTGTCTCTTTCCCGCCTCCCTGTTTCTCTCCCTCTGTCTTTCTTTGTCTCTCTCTGTCTCTGTCTTACCCAATATCTCTTTATCTCTCTCTGTCTCACTTTGTCTCAATCTTTCATTGTTCTCTCTCTCTCTCTCTCTCTCTCTCTCTCTCTCTCTCTTTCCCAGAAGTCCCCTTCCACACCCTGTGTCCATTCTTGATGGGTGGACTTGTCCACTGAGTGTTCTGGGTGTAATATAGTGGATTTCTCTGATATTGCCATTGTGCTAACAGGCTCCTGTACTCTGTGGTCCAACAAAGAGAGAACAGGGTGGAGTGGTTGTGGTGGAGAGGGGGGAAGTGGCGCCTACGTGTCATAAAGAACGCAGAGACCTGGGCCTGCAGGAAGTCTGAGAACAATATTTCAATATTACAGTTATGCAATCTAAATAATAACAATAGTAGGCATCGTGATTCTTGCAACGCGTTGGCAACATGGATGAAAACAGTAATTAGCTTTTAAAAGGATCTGTCCTATGTACTTAAATAGTTACATTTGGAGTATGGTAGTGGTCTAAAATATTACATGTTGCTTGTTTAGGCATTTGTAAAATTTTAATGCAAGCAATTTCTCTTTAAAGTCAACTATACTTCATTTTTATCTCAGGTTCCCCTTTTGGTGTGTTGGCCTCAGGTTTCGACATGTGTTCATAGTGGTGTCAGGCAGAGACATTTTAATTAGAGCAGCTTCTTGGGTGGCTCCTGAGTGATGGATAGCTTCTGTTGGAAATCATCTCCCTCAGACAGACCCAGACAGATAGACAGGCAATCGAGCAGCACTGGTCTGGCATCAGCTTTATATATTAGCTACGCTAGCTCTCATAACAATGGTTAGCGTGGCTAAGCTTTATTGTTGTTAGGATTTTTGTGTATGATTGAACCTTAACTCATTTGAATATCAACCTTGATATTTGCATTGTTAGCCCTGATAGCTCCTTTTCCCACCATACAGGTCAGGATTAAGACACGTGGCGAGTGTCTATCAT
>NC_056441.1:73553052-73555552 GCF_018296145.1 Oncorhynchus tshawytscha
GAGGGAGAGAGAGAGACACACAGAGAGCGAGAGAGGGAGAGAGAAAGACACACAGAGAGGGAGAGAAAGACACACAGAGAGAGAGGGAGAGAGAAAGACACACAGAGAGAGAGAAAGACACACAGAGAGCGAGAGAGAGAGAAAGACACACGAGAGGGAGAGAGAAAGACACACAGAGAGCGCGAGAGGGGAGAAAGACACACAGAGAGAGAGGGAGAGAGACACACAGAGAGCGAGAGAGGGAGAGAGAAAGACACACAGAGAGAGAGAAAGACACACAGAGAGAGAGAAAGACACACAGAGAGAGAGAAAGACACACAGAGAGCGCGAGAGGGAGAGAGAAAGACACACAGAGAGCGCAAGAGGGAGAGACTGAGGAGAACAAAAGGAGAGGGATGCTGTTAAAAGAAAGACAGAAAGTTTGAAAATAACATGCTGGCTCTTTAAGGTAGAGGAAAGAAGGAGAGTCTCTCTTTGCCCCCAGGTTTGAAAAGCGATCGCTTCGTTGTGAAATAAAAGGCTTTATGAGGATGCCTCAGTCGCCTTCAGAGAAACACTCACTGTCTGTTATGACTGAGACAAGAGCCACTGAATTTCAACACCAAAAGCAAACAAAGCATTTTGATGAAAGGGGGAAACGATGTAGTTTGAACTTTATTATTTTTTTGGTTTAAAGGAATCAATTGTTCTGTCTGGGCAAGCCCAGTTTATGTGTGTGTTGTGTGCTGCATTCTTGGGTTTTGGCTGGCTATTCAAGGGGTTCTTTCATTCTTTCTCTCATGCTTTATGTATCAAGTGTATAGGAAGCTTTGTTGTGTCGCCTGGTGAGTGGGAATCTGCCATAGTTTGCGTGTGGGTCACTTGGTGAAGTTTTAGTAGCTGGATGTGTGGGGTTGGTGTGTTTCAGTCGGCTTCTGTGGAGGATGTTGTGGGCTATTCGAAGACTAATGTGTAGGTAGTTGTCATTGTGTGGTGAACATTGAGTTTTTAGTCGGTGGGTGTGTAGGTAGTTAGTTGTCATTGTATCTCCACCTTTTGTGTGGTTTTTGCAGATGGTCGCGTTGGCCGTTTTGTTTTGAACAGAAGTTTTCCCCCGTTCTCATCGTCTCACACGATGAGCCCAATTCACCAACAGAAACCCCACCACCCTGACAAAACGACTCATTAACTCCCACAAACCCCCTCTCCTTATCCCACACCCCCAAATATGCTTCAGCTTACAGACAACACAGAGAGAGGAAAGGAGGAAGGGTGACAAAGAAAAGACTAAAGCAATAGAGGAGGGTTGAATGAGTGAAAGAAGCGAGAGGGATGAAGGGAGGAATGTCCCAGTCTATAAGGGATTCCATTTTGAGCCATTCCAGAATAGAACAGTAAGTCACCAGTCCCTTTGTCTGCCTTTGATCTCCCAGCACCAGGATCTGGCACCTGACAAACTCTACTGCTCTGAAAGGAGGCATGGGGAGAAAGAGAAGGAGTTGGAGGAGAGAAAGAGGGAGGGAGAGAGGGGGAGAGAGAGAGAGAGAGAGAGAGAGGAATAGGGACATGAGGAAAATAAAAAGGAAATGGAGAGATAGAAAGACGATTACAGAGGGAAGGATTTGTGAATGCTAAAGGAGAATCAGACGATATAATGAGGGCTCCTTAGCTAGACTCAATAAAAATATGAATTTCTCTGTGTGTGTGTGTGTTGGTCAAGGCCGATCTGTGCGGTGATAAATCCATGAAGTCTTAAAGGAGATTCCTTAGTAAATCCCCAGTCTTCCAGACCACCCAGCATTGTGGTCTGTCTCTCACACACACACACACACACACACACACACACACACACACACACACACACACACACACACACACACACACACACACACACACACACACACACACACACACACACACACACACACACACACACACACACACACACACACCTAATGGGAATCAAATTCCCTGGCTTAACGTGGATTTCACCCTCTCTTCCAAGTACCTTTTCCTTTTCTGCAGGGCAAGGCACCATTATAAATACTTCTCTATGTTGACATCCCCTTTCAAACTATTTCCAAGATGCAAAATTCAGGCGACAAATGAAGATGCCAACCCATCTCTATGGCGAAGGGGGATTTTGAGGGTTTGCAAATAATTCTGCTGAAGAATAAGGCTGGGGCTATTTGGTCGTGGAGGTCACCTCAGGACAGATTGATAATCACAGAGTAATAAACTCATCAGCCGTACACAGTGTGAGCTGGATCTCTCCTCACACCACTCTCAACCTCTCTTTCTCATTTCAGAGGCCATGGCTCTAAGACCCAGAAGCATGGACCTCAATTAACTCTCCCCCCAGCGTTCAGTGAGGGGTGATCAGTCTAAACCAGCTGGACCTCCCCCCGCCTCCCCTGGTCAGCTTCCTGGTCATAGCACATTGACAAAACCCCCTCGCAAACCTGACGTTTCTCTTAAAACCCTCAAAACGGTCACAACCCCTCAACACAGTACCCGTTCC
>NC_056441.1:73560552-73613518 GCF_018296145.1 Oncorhynchus tshawytscha
ATGTCTTTCTCTCTCTTGTTCTCTCGCTCTCTCTCTATCTTTCTCTCTCTATCTTTCTCTCTCTATCTTTCTCTCTCTCGTTCTCTCGCTCTCTCTCTATCTTTCTCTCTCTATCTTTCTCTCTCTCGTTCTCTCGCTCTCTCTCTATCTTTCTCTCTCTCTATCTTTCTCTCTCTCTATCTTTCTCTCTCTATGTCTTTCTCTCTCTGGTTCTCTCGCTCTCTCTCTATCTTTCTCTCTCTTTGTCTTTCTCTCTCTCTTGTTCTCTTGCTCTCTATCTTTCTCTCTCTTTGTCTTTCTCTCTCTTGTTCTCTTGCTCTCTATCTTTCTCTCTCTCTATCTTTCTCTCTCTCTATCTTTCTCTCTCTCTATCTTTCTCTCTCTATGTCTTTCTCTCTCTGGTTCTCTCGCTCTCTCTCTATCTTTCTCTCTCTATGTCTTTCTCTCTCTCGTTCTCTCGCTCTCTCTCTATCTTTCTCTCTCTTTGTCTTTCTCTCTCTTGTTCTCTCGCTCTCTCTCTATCTTTCTCTCTCTTTGTCTTTCTCTCTCTCTTGTTCTCTTGCTCTCTATCTTTCTCTCTCTTTGTCTGTCTCTCTCTTGTTCTCTTGCTCTCTATCTTTCTCTCTCTCTATCTTTCTCTCTCTTTGTCTTTCTCTCTCTCGTTCTCTCGCTCTCTCTCTATCTTTCTCTCTCTTTGTCTTTCTCTCTCTCTCGTTCTCTCGCTCTCTCTCTATCTTTCTCTCTCTATGTCTTTCTCTCTCTTGTTCTCTCGCTCTCTATCTTTCTCTCTCTCTGTCTTTCTCTCTCTCGTTCTCTCGCTCTCTCTATCTTTCTCTCTCTATCTTTCTCTCTCTCATTCTCTCGCTCTCTCTCTATCTTTCTCTCTCTGTCTTTCTCTCTCTTGTTCTCTCGCTCTCTCTCTATCTTTCTCTCTCTATCTTTCTCTCTCCCGTTCTCTCGCTCTCTCTCTATCTTTCTCTCTCTATGTCTTTCTCTCTCTTGTTCTCTCGCTCTCTCTCTATCTTTCTCTCTCTATCTTTCTCTCTCTATCTTTCTCTCTCTATCTTTCTCTCTCTCGTTCTCTCGCTCTCTCTCTATCTTTCTCTCTCTCGTTCTCTCGCTCTCTCTCTATCTTTCTCTCTCTTTGTCTTTCTCTCTCTCGTTCTCTCGCTCTCTCTCTATCTTTCTCTCTTTGTCTTTCTCTCTCTTGTTCTCTCGCTCTCTCTCTATCTTTCTCTCTCTTTGTCTTTCTCTCTCTCTTGTTCTCTTGCTCTCTATCTTTCTCTCTCTTTGTCTTTCTCTCTCTTGTTCTCTTGCTCTCTATCTTTCTCTCTCTTTGTCTTTCTCTCTCTCTATCTTTCTCTCTCTCTATCTTTCTCTCTCTATGTCTTTCTCTCTCTTGTTCTCTCGCTCTCTCTCTATCTTTCTCTCTCTATGTCTTTCTCTCTCTCGTTCTCTCGCTCTCTCTCTATCTTTCTCTCTCTTTGTCTTTCTCTCTCTTGTTCTCTCGCTCTCTCTCTATCTTTCTCTCTCTTTGTCTTTTCTCTCTCTTGTTCTCTTGCTCTCTATCTTTCTCTCTCTTTGTCTTTCTCTCTCTTGTTCTCTTGCTCTCTATCTTTCTCTCTCTATCTTTCTCTCTCTGTCTTCTTTCTCTCTCTTGTTCTCTCGCTCTCTCTCTATGTCTTTCTCTCTCTATCTTTCTCTCTCTATGTCTTTCTCTCTCTATGTCTTTCTCTCTCTATCTTTCTCTCTCTATGTCTTTCTCTCTCTTGTTCTCTCGCTCTCTCTCTATCTTTCTCTCTCTATGTCTTTCTCTCTCTTGTTCTCTCGCTCTCTCTCTATCTTTCTCTCTATGTCTTTCTCTCTCTTGTTCTCTCGCTCTCTCTCTATCTTTCTCTCTCTATCTTTCTCTGTCTTTGTCTTTCTCTCTCTTGTTTCTCTCTCTCTCTATCTTTCTCTCTCTTTGTTTTTCTCTCTCTTGTTCTCTTGCTCTCTATCTTTCTCTCTCTATGTCTGTCTCTCTCTATGTCTTTCTCTCTCTTGTTCTCTCGCTCTCTATCTTTCTCTCTCTCTATCTTTCTCTCTCTTTGTCTTTCTCTCTCTCTTGTTCTCTTGCTCTCTATCCTTCTCTCTCTATGTCTTTCTCTCTCTATCTTTCTCTCTCTATGTCTTTCTCTCTCTATCTGTCTCTCTCTATGTCTTTCTCTCTCTATCTGTCTCTCTCTATGTCTTGCACAAAACATACTCATCGTCACAAATACAGACTGAAAAAAGTCTTCAACTACTTTCCCAGTTCGCCCTGCTGGAGGTCAGACAGGGAAAACGCTGGCATCCCTGGTAATTGGTGTGTGTGTATGCGTGCCTGTGTGTGCGTCCTCCGATGGCAGTTGATGATTATAACTGGATGATGGGTAATCTCACAGATGTGAGCAGCGCGGATAGGCATTCTATCACTCCTTTTCTCCCTCCTTCACTCCCTTTCTCCTTGAACCCTTTTCATTTTGTTAATCAGTTAGTAACCTGGTTAAGTACTGTTTTTACATCGATTTACAATGTAAAGACAGTAATCCATCCCACACACACACACACACACACACACACACACACACACACACACACACACACACACACACACACACACACACACACACACACACACACACACACACACACACACACACACACACACACACAGGCCTGTATGTGTCAGAGAGTAGAGCATAGCAGAGTAGGGACACATGGGGATGGTCTCAGTGTGATTTTCCCAATTTTCTTATCAGTGGTTTGGCAGTGGGGAGAGAGGTGGTGGAAAGGGAGAGAGGGTGGGGGAGAGAGTTGGTGGAAAGGGAGAGAGGGTGGGGGAGAGAGGGGAGAGGTGGGGGAAAGGGAGAGAGGGTGGGGAGAGAGGGGGGAGAGGTGGTGGAAAGGGAGAGAGGGTGGGGGGAGAGGGGGAGAGGTGGTGGAAAGGGAGAGAGGGGGAGAGATGTGGTGGAAAGGGAGAGAGGGTGGGGGAGAGGGGGAGAGGTGGTGGAAAGGGAGAGAGGGTGGAGAGAGGTGGTGGAAAGGGAGAGAGCGTGAGAGATAGGGGGAGAGGTGGTGGAAAGGGAGAGAGGGTGAGAGATAGGGGGAGAGGTGGTGGAAAAGGAGAGAAGGTGAGAGAGGGGGAGAGGTGGTGGAAAAGGAGAGAGGGTGAGAGAGAGGGGTGAGAAAGAGGGGGAGAGGTGGTGGAAAGGGAGAGAGGGTGGGAGAGGTGGTGGAAAAGGAGAGAGGTGTGAGAGAGAGGGGGAGAGAGGTGGTGGAAAGGAAGAGAGGGTGAGAGAGAGGGGGAGATAGAGGGGTGGAAATGGAGAGGGGGAGAGGTGGTGGAAAGGGAGACAGGGGTGAGAGGGAGGGGGAGAGAGGTGGTGGAAAGGGAAGGAGAGGGTGAGAGAGGGGGTGGAAAGGGAGAGGGGGAGAGGTGGTGGAAAGGGAGAGAGGGTGGGAGAGAAGGGGGGGAGAGGTGGTGGAAAAGGAGAGAGGGTGAGAGAGAGGGGTGGAAAGAGGGGGGGAGAGGTGGTGGAAAGGGAGAGAGGGTGGGAGAGGTGGTGGAAAAGGAGAGAGGTGTGAGAGAGAGGGGGAGAGAGGTGGTGGAAAGGAAGAGAGGGTGAGAGAGAGGGGGAGATAGAGGGGGTGGAAATGGAGAGGGGGAGAGGTGGTGGAAAGGGAGACAGGGGTGAGGGAGGGGAGAGAGGTGGTGGAAAGGGAAGGAGAGGGGGAGAGAGGGGGTGGAAAGGGAGAGAGGGTGAGATAGAGGGGGGAGAGGTGGTGGAAAGGGAGAGAGGGTGAGAAAGAGGGGGGGGGAGAGGTGGTGGAAAGGGAGAGAGGGTGAAAGAGGGTGGAGAGAGGGGGAGAGGTGATGGAATGGGAGAGAGGGTGAGAAAGAGGGAGAGAGAGGTGGTGGAAAGGGAGAGAGGGTGAGAAAGTGGGGGAGAGAGGTGGTGGAAAGGGAGAGAGGGTGAGAAAGAGGGGGAGAGAGGTGGTGGAAAGGGAGAGAGGGTGAGAAAGAGGGGGAGAGAGGGAACAATACTCAGGGTTGAGTGAATTCCTCTCGGATGGTAATAGCAGGATCCATGCTCTGGCCAATTTACCCTGTGCTCCCTCACGGCCCAACTCAGCACTCAGCCGACAATTACTGAGACAGAAAAAGAGAGGGAGAGAGGGTAGATGGGTGGGGTGAGGGAGGGAGGGAGTTGGGATGGAGTGGATGATGGGGGAGTGGGATACGGAGGCTAGGGGGAATAGGGAATTGAGAGATAGGAAAAGCGGGAAAGATGGAGGGAAAAGGGAGAACGAAAGAATGTTGGTGAACAAGGATCCCTCCTTCTGTTTGCTCAGTTAACATGGTGGAAACAGTTTCAGGTAACGATGTGGTAATATTTTGGTAGCGTTTTTGTAATGTTTAGGTAGCACTCACACACCTCCCCCTCTCCTAAACCACCAGCCCTCCGGCCCCAGGGCTCAATGCCATTCGCTGGTCCTGCCAAGTATCCGGCCGCCTCAGTGATTGACAGGCTATTTGGCCGAATCGGTGTCCTGGCTGTCTGAATCGCACCTCTCACAGCATCCCTCTTTTGTCCTACTCTTCTGATCCAGTGCTCTTGGGTGAAATACAACCCTCTAGACTTCTCAGCTATTATGGAAACGGTACAGTAGAGAGGAACTCCTTGAAAGCCGTGCCCTCAAATCAAGCTGTCAATCAAGAGGATAGGGTAGCGCCGTCTCCCGAGTCGGAAAAGTGTCACCTAGGTTACAATTTGAGGCATGTGTAGTGTAGTGTAGTGTAGTGAAGTGTAGTGTAGTGTAGTGTAGGCATGTGTTGAGAACCTGGCTCAGAGGAGACACTGGGCCAAATGGGGTGACATTTGTTTGTTAATTATGTTGGAATGCCCATGGCTTTGGTTACAATGTACCTCACAGCCCAGCCAATAAAGCATAGTTTAATTCTAGAGAGGGAGGAGGGGTGGTTATGTGATATTTGTGTAACTCTTGTGTGGTAACTTCTCTCTTCTCTATTAGTCTGATGATAGCCAGCCATAGGGCATTGGTGAAATGTCTGGCTTTCAGAGGAGGAAAATGATGACATATGGGTAGAGCTGGAGAAAATGAATAGAAGATGGAAAGCCCAGTCAGCTTGTTGAATCGCCCAACAAGAGAAATAGAAAGACAGAGAGAGAGAGAGAGAGAGTGAGAGAGAGAGAGAGACAGAGAGAGAGAGAGAGAGAGAGAGGAGTTAAGTAGATATGATCGACTGAAAGCAACATTCCACAGTGTGTGGGGTGTGTACTATCTGTGAGTGTGTGTTTCTCTATGTACAATGCCGATTGACCTTGTCTCTCTCGCTATCTATGTTCTTACAGCCTATAAGATTGGCTACTACCGTGCCCTGGCCACAGACGGTGCCTGCTCCAAGTGTCCTCTCCACAGCTACTCTGTCAGAGAGGGATCTACATCCTGTGCCTGCGACAAGTAGCATTTTAATAGCATTTTGGTCTTGTTTTGGAAGCGTTGTGTTTGCGTTCCCTACTGTTTAATTACCCAGTGTCAGTCACAGCTGATGGCTCCCACTCTCCCTCTCCTTCTGGATAATCCTGGGAGCAACAGGTATGGCCAAAGGTAGTGTTAATGGAATGTAGGAGACCAGGGAGCTTCTGGAATGTGTCTGTGATTGAATAGAACATTATATAATAACCCATAATATAGTTATACAGCACAGCTTGACTTACCATGGCAACAAATGGGTCCATGCTCAGACATGGACCCAAAACCCCATTGTACTGGGGGATAAATCCAGCTCACATACATATGACCTTAGTCCTCTTCCGTTTATGACAGAATGGCACTAAGAAAATCTATCTGTTAAATAGCTCAGTGTTCTAGCAGGAAACCACAGAGGAGATAGAAACAGGAAGACTGCCACATTGAACCTTACATGACAAAAGATCATTACAGTGATGGTTCTGCAGCCTCCGCCACCTTAATTTAGAAACTATCATCTATAACTGACTGGAAGGAGGGGTGAGCGAGGAGAGGGGATGAGGGAGGGAGGGAGGAGAGGGGATGAGGGAGGGAAGGATGCTTCATCATAAAGTTTAATGAGAACTGGTAATGAATAGTCAGACGAAGGTAGGGATGATACTAATATTAACCCTGTACACACACACACACACACACACACACACACACACACACACACACACACACACACACACACACACACACACACACACACACACACACACACACACACACACACTCTCTCTCTCTCTCTCTCTCGCTCTCTCTCTCTCTCCCCCTCCCTATCTCCTCCCCAGTATAACCCCTGTCCTCCGAATTAATAAGTGGCTTTTTGCTTCCTGGATGAACAGACGGTGTTTGTCCCCCCTCTCACACTATCATCCTCTTCTCTACTATTTGTAAATGCATGGACTATCCCCAGATTGACCACACAAACACACTATAGCGTACATACACTTACATGCACACACTCCTCCAGTCTCCCCCTCTCTCTCTCAGTTTCTCTGTGTAATCATTCATTGCCACGTCGCTCCTCCAAAAATAACACTGATAATTAATTTCCATTGTGAAATGATTCATAAGTAGATGGATTGGCATTCTTATTTCAGCCCGTGTCCATCCCTTTGCTCTCTGGGGGGGGTTACAGTTAACTTAATTACTGTTTAACATGTTTGAAAGCAACATTTGAATTAGGAGTGTACAGGGCGAAACATTACAAAACACAGACCCTAGATCAAGGCCACTTCTTTATTACTGGGTTAAAAACAAACTGTCAAATCCCTAAGAGAGTCCCATAAACAGATCTGGGACCAGCTGGGTTAGGCTCACTGCCATGATAACTAATTACACATCCACCACATGAATGTAGTCTTCCTAACTTCCCAGCCCTTTTGAAAAGAAAAGGAGATCTCAGGAATAGTTGGGTTAGCAGGGACTTCAAACTATAATTAGGAATGAATCACTTAGCTATAGCCACCACAGACAATCACTACTATTGATTTCCCCAAAACAAAGTGTTTCAATTTCAACAATTTAGTGTTGTGTTTAATTGCAACACCAAAGTCTACTCAGTCACTTCAAACCAAGTCTCTCTTCTCACAGCTGCTTTGTCTGACAGTTACCCATACGTTTGGCTAAGTGAGAGTACTTCAGATCACCTCACTGTACCTTTCTCTCCCTCTTCTCTCTCCCAGGACCCCCGACAGCTCCGCTCCACCTCATCTCCAACGTCAATGAGACATCGGTCAACTTGGAGTGGAGCGCTCCTCTCTCCTCTGGTGGACGCCAAGACCTCAGCTACAACGTGGTGTGTAAACGCTGTGGGCCCGAGGGGACACGGTGTCAGCCCTGTGGGAACGGAGTCCACTTCAGCCCCCAGCAGCTGAGCCTCAGGGCCACCAAGGTGTCTATCAATGACCTGCAGGCCCACACTAACTACACCTTTGAGATTTGGGCTGTTAACGGGGTCTCCCAGCAGAGCCCTGGACCTGAGCAGGCCGTGTCGGTGACGGTCACTACCAACCAGGCCGGTGAGTTGGGGTTGGGGTTGGGGGGAGATGTGTGTGGGTGGGGAGAGATTTGCTGGAGACTGTTGTTGTTTGTTGGATTGTTTTGGTAAAGGTTGAGATGTGCTTTGAATGTTTGAATTTGATTTTATTTTAAGGGGAATGGGGAACAGATTTATATTCTAATGAATTGTATTGATTTGGTTAGGCTTAATTAAGTTGCGGTATGTTGGGTAGGGCAGTGTGTGTTGTTCCAGTGGAATGAGATCATGAATACCGTGGCTGGCCCTCTACAACCACAGTAGAGCTCCCTGCCCGCTGGTGCGCTGAAAGGCCCCTGTTGTTTTGTCGTTCGGCCATTTTTTCTCCAGTTGTTGTGCAAATGTATTTTACGGCTGTGACCTTTCCTTCCCTCCTGATAGATGATTATTACCTCTGGTTTTACTGCGGCGCTCTTGGGTGGCGGGCTAAGTGCCTTGTTGTGTTGCTGTTTTAATCCCTGGGAAAAGAGAAGATCTCTGGAGGATTCTAACTGGCTATTTAAGGACAGGATGGCTTGATTTATCTGGTCTGGGAGAAAGGAGGGATTAATGGATCTAGAGCTGCCTTGAAACCAGTTGTCCTGCGATAGTTTTTTTTTTAACCTTTATTTAACTAGGCAAGTCAGTTAAGAACAAAATTCTTATTTTCAATGACGGCCTAGGAACAGTGGGTTAACTGCCTGTGCAGGGGCAGAATGGCAGATTTGTACCTTGTCAGCTCGGGATTTGAACTTACAACCTTGCGGTTACTAGTCCAACTCTCTAACCACCAGGCTACCCTGCCACCCCATATAAATGATGCCGTTGGCTCATCACTGAAGCATGTTTCACAACTGTTCTCCATTCTCTAATACTTACATTAAGTTGGCCCTCCTGCAGCTGGAGGCATTAGGAGTGTGTGTGTGCTTGTGTGCATGTGTGGTCATGCTTGTGTGTGCGTGAGGCAAAAATGTCTGCCTGTGCAGGTTATTTTGTGTGTTGTGTAGAATGTTTGCGTGTGTGTGTTAGAGAATGCCTGTGCATGTGTGTGTGTGTGTCTTGTGAACTTGTGTGTGTGTCTTGTGAACTTGTGTGTGTGTCTTGTGAGCTTGTGTGTGTGTGTCTTGTGAATGTGTGTGTGTGTGTCTTGTGAACTTGTGTGTGTGTCTTGTGAACTGTGTGTGTGTCTTGTGAACTTGTGTGTGTGTGTGTCTTGTGAATGTGTGTGTGTGTCTTGTGAACTGTGTGTGTGTCTTGTGAAAGTGTGTGTGTGTCTTGTGAACTTGTGTGTGTGTGTCTTGTGAATGTGTGTGTGTGTGTCTTGTGAACTTGTGTGTGTGTCTTGTGAACTTGTGTGTGTGTCTTGTGAACTTGTGTGTGTCTTGTGAACTTGTGTGTGTCTTGTGAACTTGTGTGTGTGTCTTGTGAACTTGTGTGTGTGTCTTGTGAACGTGTGTGTGTGTCTTGTGAACTTGTGTGTGTCTTGAGAAAGTGTGTGTGTGTCTTGTGAATGTGTGTGTGTGTCTTGTGAACTTGTGTGTGTCTTGAGAAAGTGTGTGTCTGTCTTGTGAACTTGTGTGTGTCTTGAGAACCTGTGTGTGTGTGTCCTGTGAACTTGTGTGTGTGTCTTGTGAACTTGTGTGTGTGTGTCTTGTGAACTTGTGTGTGTGTCTTGAGAACGTGTGTGTGTGTCTTGTGAACTTGTGTGTGTCTTGTGAACTTGTGTGTGTGTGTCTTGTGAACTTGTGTGTGTCTTGAGAACGTGTGTGTGTCTTGTGAACTTGTGTGTGTGTCTTGAGAACGTGTGTGTGTGTCTTGTGAACTTGTGTGTGTCTTGAGAAAGTGTGTGTGTGTCTTGTGAACTTGTGTGTGTCTTGAGAAAGTGTGTGTGTGTCTTGTGAACTTGTGTGTGTCTTGAGAAAGTGTGTGTGTGTCTTGTGAACTTGTGTGTGTCTTGAGAAAGTGTGTGTGTGTCTTGTGAACTTGTGTGTGTCTTGAGAAAGTGTGTGTGTGTCTTGTGAACTTGTGTGTGTCTTGAGAACGTGTGTGTGTCTTGTGAACTTGTGTGTGTCGTGAGAAAGTGTGTGTGTGTCTTGTGAACTTGTGTGTGTCTTGTGAACTTGTGTGTGTCTTGTGAACTTGTGTGTGTCTTGAGAACGTGTGTGTGTCTTGTGAACTTGTGTGTGTCTTGAGAACGTGTGTGTGTCTTGTGAACTTGTGTGTGTCTTGAGAAAGTGTGTGTGTGTCTTGTGAACTTGTGTGTGTCTTGAGAAAGTGTGTGTGTGTCTTGAGAAAGTGTGTGTGTGTCTTGTGAACTTGTGTGTGTGTCTTGTGAACTTGTGTGTGTGTGTCTTGTGAACTTGTGTGTGTCTTGAGAACGTGTGTGTGTCTTGTGAACCTGTGTGTGTGTCTTGAGAACGTGTGTGTGTGTCTTGTGAACTTGTGTGTGTCTTGAGAAAGTGTGTGTGTGTCTTGTGAACTTGTGTGTGTCTTGAGAACGTGTGTGTGTGTCTTGTGAACTTGTGTGTGTGTCTTGTGAACTTGTGTGTGTGGGTTGAAGAGAATAGCACCAGAGTTGATTGGATTTCTCCCCTAATACTCAGTAGGGGGTTTCAGAGCTCTAATTTCACCCCTGTAATCCAGACAGTCATCTGTGGCTGTCCCTCTCTCTATATCACCCCCATCCAGACACAATGGATTACACATTTATTACGATAGATTTATTATGATATGCTCTGTAAAAAGCCACTTGGGCCAGCAGCCTTGATCAAGATTCAGGTTTCTGTAGGGAAGGAGTGCAGAGGGGGAGTTGGGGGATTCCTAATTTCACCATGAACAATCCCCCTGGTAAATCAGATAGGGTGTAACCCCTTCACCCCTCTGGATGAAGGAAGGGGTGTGTGTGGGTTTGAGGGATGTCCAGCTTTGTGCCGACCTGTAAATCGATGTTTAGAAAGTTTATGAGATCCAGTCTTTACTCTAGATCTTGTGTGTGTGTGTGTGTGTGTGTGTGTGTGTGTGTGTGTGTGTGTGTGTGTATGTCTCAGTATGATCATTGTTATGTGTAATGTCTTGAAAAGGTAGTGAGTTAGTGCGTGTAAGTGTTTGTCATTGTGTGTGTGTGTTTCCATCACTATGTGTTTGTCATTGTATGTGTGTGTGTTTCCATCACTATGTGTTTGTCATTGTGTGTGTGTGTTTCCATCACTATGTGTTTGTCATTGTATGTGTGTGTGTTTCCATCACTATGTGTTTGTCATTGTGTGTGTGTGTTTCCATCACTATGTGTTTGTCATTGTATGTGTGTGTGTTTCCATCACTATGTGTTTGTCATTGTATGTGTGTGTGTTTCCATCACAATGTGTTTGTCATTGTATGTGTGTGTGTTTCCATCACTATGTGTTTGTCATTGTGTGTGTGTGTTTCCATCACTATGTGTTTGTCATTGTATGTGTGTGTGTTTCCATCACTATGTGTTTGTCATTGTGTGTGTGTGTTTCCATCACTATGTGTTTGTCATTGTATGTGTGTGTGTTTCCATCACTATGTGTTTGTCATTGTGTGTGTGTGTGTTTCCATCACTATGTGTTTGTCATTGTATGTGTGTGTGTTTCCATCACTATGTGTTTGTCATTGTGTGTGTGTGTTTCCATCACTATGTGTTTGTCATTGTGTGTGTGTGTTTCCATCACTATGTGTTTGTCATTGTGTGTGTGTGTTTCCATCACTATGTGTTTGTCATTGTGTGTGTGTTTCCATCACTATGTGTTTGTCATTGTGTGTGTGTGTTTCCATCACTATGTGTTTGTCATTGTGTGTGTGTGTTTCCATCACTATGTGTTTGTCATTGTGTGTGTGTGTTTCCATCACTATGTGTTTGTCATTGTGTATGTGTGTTTCCATCACTATGTGTTTGTCATTGTGTGTGTGTGTTTCCATCACTATGTGTTTGTCATTGTGTGTGTGTGTTTCCATCACTATGTGTTTGTCATTGTGTGTGTGTGTTTCCATCACTATGTGTTTGTCATTGTGTGTGTGTGTTTCCATCACTATGTGTTTGTCATTGTGTGTGTGTGTTTCCATCACTATGTGTTTGTCATTGTGTGTGTGTGTTTCCATCACTATGTGTTTGTCATTGTGTGTGTGTGTTTCCATCACTATGTGTTTGTCATTGTGTGTGTGTGTTTCCATCACTATGTGTTTGTCATTGTGTGTGTTGTTTCCATCATTATGTGTTTGTCATATGTGTTTGTGTGTGTGTTTCCATCACTATGTGTTTGTCATTGTGTGTGTGTGTTTCCATCACTATGTGTTTGTCATTGTGTGTGTGTGTTTCCATCACTATGTGTTTGTCATTGTGTGTGTGTGTTTCCATCACTATGTGTTTGTCATTGTGTGTGTGTGTTTCCATCACTATGTGTTTGTCATTGTGTGTGTGTGTTTCCATCACTATGTGTTTGTCATTGTGTGTGTGTGTTTCCATCACTATGTGTTTGTCATTGTATGTGTGTGTGTTTCCATCACTATGTGTTTGTCATTTGTGTGTGTGTTTCCATCACTATGTGTTTGTCATTGTGTGTGTGTGTTTCCATCACTATGTGTTTGTCATTGTGTGTGTGTGTTTCCATCACTATGTGTTTGTCATTGTGTGTGTGTGTTTCCATCACTATGTGTTTGTCATTGTATGTGTGTGTGTTTCCATCACTATGTGTTTGTCATTGTGTGTGTGTGTTTCCATCACTATGTGTTTGTCATTGTGTGTGTGTGTTTCCATCACTATGTGTTTGTCATTGTGTGTGTGTGTTTCCATCACTATGTGTTTGTCATTGTGTGTGTGTGTTTCCATCACTATGTGTTTGTCATTGTGTGTGTGTGTTTCCATCATGTGTTTGTCTATGTGTTTGTCATTGTATGTGTGTGTGTTTCCATCACTATGTGTTTGTCATTGTGTGTGTGTGTTTCCATCACTATGTGTTTGTCATTGTGTGTGTGTGTTTCCATCACTATGTGTTTGTCATTGTGTGTGTGTGTTTCCATCACTATGTGTTTGTCATTGTGTGTGTGTGTTTCCATCACTATGTGTTTGTCATTGTGTGTGTGTGTTTCCATCACTATGTGTTTGTCATTGTGTGTGTGTGTTTCCATCACTATGTGTTTGTCATTGTGTGTGTGTGTTTCCATCACTATGTGTTTGTCATTGTGTGTGTGTGTTTCCATCACTATGTGTTTGTCATTGTGTGTGTGTGTTTCCATCACTATGTGTTTGTCATTGTGTGTGTGTGTTTCCATCACTATGTGTTTGTCATTGTGTGTGTGTGTTTCCATCACTATGTGTTTGTCATTGTGTGTGTGTGTTTCCATCACTATGTGTTTGTCATTGTGTGTGTGTGTTTCCATCACTATGTGTTTGTCATTGTGTGTGTGTGTTTCCATCACTATGTGTTTGTCATTGTGTGTGTGTGTTTCCATCACTATGTGTTTGTCATTGTGTGTGTGTGTTTCCATCACTATGTGTTTGTCATTGTGTGTGTGTGTTTCCATCACTATGTGTTTGTCATTGTGTGTGTGTGTTTCCATCACTATGTGTTTGTCATTGTGTGTGTGTGTTTCCATCACTATGTGTTTGTCATTGTGTGTGTGTGTTTCCATCACTATGTGTTTGTCATTGTGTGTGTGTGTTTCCATCACTATGTGTTTGTCATTGTGTGTGTGTGTTTCCATCACTATGTGTTTGTCATTGTGTGTGTGTGTTTCCATCACTATGTGTTTGTCATTGTGTGTGTGTGTTTCCATCACTATGTGTTTGTTTGTCATGTGTTTGTCATTGTGTGTGTTTCCATCACTATGTGTTTGTCATTGTGTGTGTGTGTTTCCATCACTATGTGTTTGTCATTGTGTGTGTGTGTTTCCATCACTATGTGTTTGTCATTGTGTGTGTGTGTTTCCATCACTATGTGTTTGTCATTGTGTGTGTGTGTTTCCATCACTATGTGTTTGTCATGTGTTTGTCATTGTGTGTGTGTGTTTCCATCACTATGTGTTTGTCATTGTGTGTGTGTGTTTCCATCACTATGTGTTTGTCATTGTATGTGTGTGTGTTTCCATCACTATGTGTTTGTCATTGTGTGTGTGTTTCCATCACTATGTGTTTGTCATTGTGTGTGTGTGTTTCCATCACTATGTGTTTGTCATTGTGTGTGTGTGTTTCCATCACTATGTGTTTGTCATTGTGTGTGTGTGTTTCCATCACTATGTGTTTGTCATTGTGTGTGTGTGTTTCCATCACTATGTGTTTGTCATTGTGTGTGTGTGTTTCCATCACTATGTGTTTGTCATTGTATGTGTGTGTGTTTCCATCACTATGTGTTTGTCATTGTGTGTGTGTGTTTCCATCACTATGTGTTTGTCATTGTGTGTGTGTGTTTCCATCACTATGTGTTTGTCATTGTGTGTGTGTTTCCATCACTATGTGTTTGTCATTGTGTGTGTGTGTTTCCATCACTATGTGTTTGTCATTGTGTGTGTGTGTTTCCATCACTATGTGTTTGTCATTGTGTGTGTGTGTTTCCATCACTATGTGTTTGTCTGTGTGTGTGTGTGTGTTTCCATCACTATGTGTTTGTCATTGTGTGTGTGTGTTTCCATCACTATGTGTTTGTCATTGTGTGTGTGTGTGTTTCCATCACTATGTGTTTGTCATTGTGTGTGTGTGTTTCCATCACTATGTGTTTGTCATTGTGTGTGTGTGTTTCCATCACTATGTGTTTGTCATTGTATGTGTTTGTCATTGTGTGTGTTTCCATCACTATGTGTTTGTCATTGTGTGTGTGTGTTTCCATCACTATGTGTTTGTCATTGTGTGTGTGTGTGTGTTTCCATCACTATGTGTTTGTCATTGTGTGTGTGTGTTTCCATCACTATGTGTTTGTCATTGTGTGTGTGTGTTTCCATCACTATGTGTTTGTCATTGTGTGTGTGTGTTTCCATCACTATGTGTTTGTCATTGTGTGTGTTTCCATCACTATGTGTTTGTCATTGTGTGTGTGTGTTTCCATCACTATGTGTTTGTCATTGTGTGTGTGTGTTTCCATCACTATGTGTTTGTCATTGTGTGTGTGTGTTTCCATCACTATGTGTTTGTCATTGTGTGTGTGTGTTTCCATCACTATGTGTTTGTCATTGTGTGTGTGTGTTTCCATCACTATGTGTTTGTCATTGTGTGTGTGTGTTTCCATCACTATGTGTTTGTCATTGTGTGTGTGTGTTTCCATCACTATGTGTTTGTCATTGTGTGTGTGTGTTTCCATCACTATGTGTTTGTCATTGTGTGTGTGTGTTTCCATCACTATGTGTTTGTCATTGTGTGTGTGTGTTTCCATCACTATGTGTTTGTCATTGTGTGTGTGTGTTTCCATCACTATGTGTTTGTCATTGTGTGTGTGTGTTTCCATCACTATGTGTTTGTCATTGTGTGTGTGTGTTTCCATCACTATGTGTTTGTCATTGTGTGTGTGTGTTTCCATCACTATGTGTTTGTCATTGTGTGTGTGTGTTTCCATCACTATGTGTTTGTCATTGTGTGTGTGTGTTTCCATCACTATGTGTTTGTCATTGTGTATGTGTGTTTCCATCACTATGTGTTTGTCATTGTGTGTGTGTGTTTCCATCACTATGTGTTTGTCATTGTGTGTGTGTGTTTCCATCACTATGTGTTTGTCATTGTGTGTGTGTGTTTCCATCACTATGTGTTTGTCATTGTGTGTGTGTGTTTCCATCACTATGTGTTTGTCATTGTGTGTGTGTGTTTCCATCACTATGTGTTTGTCATTGTGTGTGTGTGTTTCCATCACTATGTGTTTGTCATTGTGTGTGTGTGTTTCCATCACTATGTGTTTGTCATTGTGTGTGTGTGTTTCCATCACTATGTGTTTGTCATTGTGTGTGTGTGTTTCCATCACTATGTGTTTGTCATTGTGTGTGTGTGTTTCCATCACTATGTGTTTGTCATTGTGTGTGTGTGTTTCCATCACTATGTGTTTGTCATTGTGTGTGTGTGTTTCCATCACTATGTGTTTGTCATTGTGTGTGTGTGTTTCCATCACTATGTGTTTGTCATTGTGTGTGTGTTTCCATCACTATGTGTTTGTCATTGTGTGTGTGTGTTTCCATCACTATGCTGAATTGGAAATGCAGGTGAACATGGGGACGTGGGTGGAAGGAGACTTTATTGGGGATCTCATATGGGGGAAATAATTTCTCGACACCCTGAAAAACAGCTCCCACTTTGCCAGTTTTTTCCTCTGCTGCAGCAAATCAAGTGACTCCAATCTGGCAACCAGACTCCAATATGGCACCCACATGTGTTCCCCGGCCTTTGTTTCTTTAATGTCAATCCATAATTCACCCACATATTCTCCAAACCACACGATGTGACCACAGCTGGCCCAGTTACCTGAATATCTCAGAACGAACATGTTCACAAAGTCAAACTCATTCACTCAACTCAACTCTCTCTCTCTCTCTCTCTCTCTCTCTCTCTCTCTTTCTCTCACTCTCTCTCTGTAAGACAAAATAAACTCACTCAAGAGCGTAACTTACTCACAGGGTCCAACTCTTTCTCACTGTGACACACAGACTCAGAAAGTAGCTCAAAAAGTAGCTAGCTCAACAAACTTACCCACAAAGACATTTTCATCCAGCCAGGGAGCAAACGTTCAACTAATCTCAGTTTGTCTGTGTTACTCATTCCCAGCTCTGCTAATGTGTCTCTGCTAGCTAATATATGCATGGGCTGCTGTGTGCCGTTGACTTTCTCCACTGTCTGTGAGCGATAATGTGAGTATGTGTATGTTTTTATGTGTGTTTCCATCTGTCTGTTGGTATAATGAGTTTGTGTGTGTGTGCACGTGCATGTCTGCTTGGGTGTGTGTGAGTGTAAAAGAGTTTTTGGAGCACATTATTGGGAAATGAGATCTGAATATTCATTGCTTTTCCACTTAGTATTCCGCCAGCATTTTAGCCCACGCTTTCAGGAGGCGGTAAGACATTACAGATCTGCCCCACATTCAGGTCTGTATACAGAGGTGCCGGTCAGGCAGCTAGTTTACACTGTTATTCTCCAATCTAGCCCTGTTGTTACATCTCTAATCTCCTGCATCGCCTGTGTTAGCTTGATCCTGGCCGTGTGTTTGGAGTGTGATAGTGACACAATGTGTGTGTATGTAGGCCTACATGTGTCCTATGTGTTTTTGGGGTGTGTGTGTGTGTGTGTGTGTGTGTGTTTGTGTGTGTGTGTGTTCTTGCGTGCATGCATGTGTGTGTTTTATCTTCTCTAAGTCTTAAACTTTTCCCTGATTGATAGTACAGTGTGTGTCCTTCCATTGTAACCTTCACCTCCTCCATACCAAGCCTTAGAAGGAACCACTCACAGAATCACTCATCTTTAACTTCACATTAGCCTTGGAAAAAGCAACAAGAGGACCAGAACCCGATTAAATCTCCATATCTGTCATTTTAGGAGAAAGGATGGATGTGTGGATTACCTAAGGGGAATGGGCCGGCTGACCCTTTGGGGTTCTTTCTGGTCGGGAGCGTCCCTGGTCACCCCCGGGGGGCCCTTCAAAGTGGGTCTGGCTGCCAGGCGCCCTCCAGTAAATATTGATTTGAGGGTTACAAATGGCTGCCGTTCTAATTGTTTAATAGAGACGCAACACTTTAGCCCGACCGGGCAGAATGACACAACCCAGGGAAATCTATTTACCCCCGCTCACTCTGAGAGCTGTATGTACACCCCCCACCCCGTTCCAGACCCATCTCCCCTTCAAACCCCACTGCCCCCACCACTGAAACCTAACCCATCGTTGGTGCTTGGATTCCAGGCCTGGTTGAACTCAATCCCTCCCTAAAAGCCTGGTTGTGTTAGCATTAGAGTGAACACTAGCCTCCCGGGACAGTAACTCCTGGACTGGTCTGGGGGAATACAATATATATATAATGTCACAGAGAATCCTTTCATAATCGACGCTAGGGGTCGCCTCAATAATCACAACAGTGTAATTGTTTAAAAGGCAGCACCAGGTAGGATGGATAGGAAGTTTACAGTAGCCAAAGTCACGGGTCAGAGATTTACTTAGCTTCTATAGTAGTACTACTCTAGCTAACTTTAAATGGCAGACAGTAAACTACCACAATATCAGCAACAATGTTTTGCCTGCATTTGTGTTTTAGCCTTGGTGGAGACTCAGGACCGTGTGTGTGACTGGGTCAGTGTGATACTGGGTCTGTGTGTGTCTGGGTCTGTGTGTGACTGGGTCAGTGTGTAACTGTGTGTGACTGGGTCTGTGTGTGACTGTGTGTGACTGGGTCTGTGTGTGACTGGGTCTGTGTGTGACTGGGTCAGTGTTTGACTGGGTCTGTGTGTGACTGGGTCTGTGTGTGACTGTGTGTGACTGGATCTGTGTGTGACTGGGTCTGTGTGTGACTTGGTGTGACTGGGTCTGTGTTTGACTGGGTGTGACTGGGTCTGTGTGTGACTGGGTGTGACTGGGTCTGTGTGTGACTGTGTGTGACTGGGTCTGTATGTGACTGTGTGTGACTGTGTGTGACTGGGTCTGTGTGTGACTTGGTCTGTGTGTGACTGGGTCTGTATGTAACTGGGTCTGTATGTAACTGGATGTGACTGTGTGTGACTGGGTGTGTGTCTGACTGGGTGTGACTGGGTCTGTGTGTGACTGGGTGTGACTGGGTCTGTGTGTGACTGGGTATGTGTTTGACTGGGTCTGTGTGTGACTGGATGTGACTGGGTCTGTGTGTGACTGGGTGTGACTGGGTCTGTGTGTGACTGTGTGACTGGGTCTGTGTGTGACTGGGTCTGTGTGTGACTGGGTCTGTGTGTGACTGGGTCTGTGTGTGACTGGGTCTGTGTGTGACTGGGTGTGACTGGGTCTGTGTGTGACTGTGTGACTGGGTCTGTGTGTGACTGGATGTGACTGGGTCTGTGTGTGACTGGGTGTGACTGGGTCTGTGTGTGACTGGGTCTGTGTGTGACTGGGTCTGGGTGTGACTGGGTCTGTGTGTGATTGGGTCTGGGTGTGACTGGGTCTGTGTGTGACTGGGTCTGTGTATGACTGTGTGTGACTGGGTCTGTGTGTGACTGGGGTCTGTGTGTGACTGGGTGTGACTGGGTCGATGTGTGACTGGGGTCTGTGTGTGACTGGGTGTGACTGGGTCGATGTGTGACTGGGGTCTGTGTGTGACTGGGGTCTGTGTGTGACTGGGTGTGACTGGGTCGATGTGTGACTGGGGTCTGTGTGTGACTGGGGTCTGTGTGTGACTGGGGTCTGTGTGTGACTGGGGTCTGTGTGTGACTGGGGTCTGTGTGTGACTGGGTGTGACTGGGTCGATGTGTGACTGGGGTCTGTGTGTGACTGGGTGTGACTGGGTCGATGTGTGACTGGGGTCTGTGTGTGACTGGGTGTGACTGGGTCGATGTGTGTGTAATGTGTATATATGGGGGAAGAGTTAATGGCTGTTGAGGAGGTGAGAGGAAGCGGCTGGAAGGGTGTTTCTCCTGAAGGGCTCCACAGTACCAACATTTGACTTGCATATGCGTCTATATATTTTGCTGTGCGACCTGGAATTTTTATTGAGGAGCACCAGTGCGCCTAGAAAAATGAAGGATTCTATCTTTAATATCTCAAATATTTTTCCTTGTGCTCCTAAATTTCTTTGTGTGCACCTACATTTTTCAACACGTGTTCCTTGTAAAAAAGGTCAGCGTAGAGCCCTGCTCTGTCTGAAGATGTCTTTGAACTCCCCTATCCAGCTCTATCTGACTGTGTGTGTCTGTGTGTGTGTACTCAGCCTGCATGTCTGTTTGTCTGTGTGACCCTCTGTCTATAATTGTATTTCTCTTTCCTTGGGCATGAGTGTGTGCTGGTCTTTTTGTAGGCTCCACCTCTGCATTTGTCAGTGCTTTTCGATCAGTAAGTGGATGTTTTTTCCCCCAGACAACTATATCCATATGGATGATGTAACTTTCTAGTGTCGTCTGTGTCTGACTCTGACAAAATGTGTGTGTTGTCAGTCTCTGAGATAGAGGCTTGACTTTTGGAGCGAGTTGGGAGGGAGTGAGTATGAGCTGTTATCTGTGTTTTAACCTGCAGACGTTGAAGGGGGAACACAGACAGAGCAGCTGGTTGAAATACTGTCTCATTATTGGCTGCTGCAGATTGGCCTTTAGACATTGACCTCTGCCTACTTTTAATAAAAAACTATTGATTGGCTAGAAGACAGAGCAGCAACAGCAAGGGAGCAGGGAGATGTCATAGCAACGCAGTGGTTTCCCAGGGTGACCAGAGAATCTTTGGAATTTGCGGGACAGGAAGTGAGATAGTCCTTAGCTTGGAGCGTCTGCTGTGTGGAGGGAAATGGATCTAAAACTAGCTGTAGGCATTGGGAAGGTTTGTTTTGATGTATTCCAACCATTTGGCTTAGCAATAGAGCTTCACCATTGGACTCCGTAGCTGTAGCGCTGTAGCCGTAGCTATTAGCCGTTACACACCGAAGCCCTTTGACTGGGAGCCAAGCTAAACGGCAGGTGGAGTTGATTGCATGGTATGGTGACTTTCTCAGAAAGAGCAATAGGAAAGGAACAGACTTAGTGGCTCAGAGGATCAAAACAACAAGGCAGGAAAGGTCAATGCTAAAATCTCTCTCTTTTTGTCATTTCTTTCTGTCCCTAGCACCGTCTCCCGTCAACTCGATCCAAGCCAAGGACATCACCAGACACACCATCTCCCTGGCCTGGCAGCAGCCTGAGAAAGCCAACGGGGTCATCCTGGAGTACGAGGTCAAATACTATGAGAAGGTGAGGTGGGAAATCAACCTGACACTGTAGCCTCTGACGAAGCTGAAGTAAGAACCTTTGACATGCCAGGAAAACCACCTCAACTCTTTTTATCCCTCTCTCTCTCCTTCAGGACCAGAATGAGAGGAGTTATCGCATTATCAAGACGTCGTCCAGGAACACCGACATCAAGGGCC
Organism: Oncorhynchus tshawytscha; assembly: GCF_018296145.1. NCBI lineage: Eukaryota > Metazoa > Chordata > Actinopteri > Salmoniformes > Salmonidae > Oncorhynchus > Oncorhynchus tshawytscha. The sequence continues at coordinate 73,581,176 of NC_056441.1, forward strand.
TGACCCCTCTGACCTCCTATGTGTTCCATGTGCGCGCTCGCACCGCCGCCGGCTACGGAGAGTTCAGCGCTCCTTTCCAGTTCATGACCAACTCTGGTAAGTGGAGCGCTACCTTGACAGCATCGCACAAATCACTGTGATGATGTCATTATGACACAGAGCAAGTGCCAACATGTGTTCTGTTTTAGCACATGCTATCCACCTACATCTTTGTCACAGCTTCTAACATGTTGGAACATGAATGGTATAGACATTATGTCACATACTGATATCACCTGTTTTAGTACATCTGAATAACACCTAAATAATCCCAAACATTTAACAAACATTCAAACTCATAAGTATATATTATTGACTGTTATGAACAGTCCTGACCTCCAATAAGAGGCCCTGTGTCATCTGATTGCCCCTGTCATGTGGGCAGGAGGACGTCTGTTCTGTCCTCTAGACACGGGTGTCTCCTTGTGATGCAGATGGAGATAGTGGCATATGGTAATGACACACTGAAGCACACAGCTTTTTGCTCGGTGGAATGGCACTGCGTTGTGTCTCAATGGGCCTCTGAGAAACACAATACTTTATGGGGACTCATAAAATGGAGGATAGGGAGAAGGACTAATGGGCCACACATGGAGGGAGAGAGGAAGGAAGAGGAGGTCAATGACGATGACAAATAGAGAATCTACTGTAGGTTTTACATTTCGGGACCTGATTAGACTGAATGATATTGACTTTGCTCTGTGTCTGTCCACCCACTCTTTCCCTCTCTCTACCTCTCCTTTTTCTCTCTCTTTCTTTCTCTACTTCTCCTGTTTCTCTCTCTCTCTTTCTCTACCTCCTTTTTCTCTCTCTTTCTCTCTCTACCTCTCCTTTTTTCTCTCTCTCTCTCTACCTCTCCTTTTTCTCTCTCTTTTTTCTCTACCTCTCCCTTTTCTCTCTCTTTCTTTCTCTACCTCTCCTTTTTTCTCTCTTTCTTTCTCTACCTCGCCTTTTTCTCTCTCTTTCTCTCTCTACCTCTCCTTTTTTTCTCTCTCTCTTTCTTTCTCTACCTCTCCTTTTTCTCTCTCTTTCTCTCTCTACCTCTCCTTTTTCTCTCTCTTTCTTTCTCTACCTCTCCTTTTTCTCTCTCTTCATTTCTCTACCTCTCCTTTTTTCTCTCTCTTTCTCTCTCTACCTCTCCTTTTTCTCTCTCTTTATCTCTCTACCTCTCATTTTTTCTCTCTCTTTCTTTCTCTACCTCTCATTTTTTCTCTCTCTTTCTCTCTCTCAACCGCTCATTTTTCTCTCTCTCTTTCTCTCACTCTCTCTTTTTCTCTCTCTCTCTCTCTCTCCTGTCTCTCTCTCTCTCTCTATCTATTTGTATTCCTCTCTCTTCTCCTCTTTCTTCTCTCTCCCTCCCCGCTTCCTCTCATATTCAGTTCCAGCTCCTATCATCGGAGATGGGACTAACTCCACAGTGTTGCTGGTGTCTGTGGTGGGCAGTGTTGTTCTCCTCCTCATACTCATCAGTGCCTTCGTCATCAGCAGGAGGTGAGACTCTCATCCTCTCTCTCTCTCTCGCCCCCTCTCTCTCTCTCTCTCTCTCCCTCTCTCTCCCTCTCTCCCCATTTTCTTTCTCTCCATCTTGCCTCCGTGATGAGAATCTCTTGCTTGGCAGCTGCTTGGCAGGCTCGAAAAAGTGTCTGTCACACGACGATAGCACACACTAACACACACACACACACACACACACACACACACACACACACACACACACACACACACACACACACACACACACACACACACACACACACACACACACACACACACACACACACACACACACACACACACACACACACACACACACACACACACACACACACACACACACACACACACAGCCACCACACAGTGATGTGTAGCCACACCTGAGACATGATTGACGGTGTGACAGTTGAAGAGATGTAATCAGCGACCCTCGCTCCTCTTCTCCCACTCCATCGCCTCTTTCCTCTCTCTTCCTCGCCTCCCTCCACCTCTATCCCTCTATCCCTCTATCTCTCTCTGTGGCTGTAATATGGGGTGGTAGTTAGATTCTGTGACCTGTGGGGAGATGGAGAGTGAGAGAGACAGTGAGAAAGTAGGAGAGAGAGTGAGAGAGGGAGGTGTAGAAGAGGAGAGAAAAAGTGAGAGAGAGAAGGAGGCAGCAGGTGGATTTGCAGTGACCCAATCAGAGGGTGTTAACCAGCGAGCAGTAGAGCAGAACAAAGCAGTGACACACAGATGGGATTACATGCAGATGGGGTCTCTCTCTTCACGCTTTAACCACGCTCTGTCTTTTACTGGCCACTGTTTGTGGGTGTGTGTGCGCTCCTGTGTGATTGGACACTTCTATATGTATGAGAGAGAGAGTGTGTGGGCGATGGAGAAGGGGGATGTTTGTGTGTTTGTGCGCACATGTGTGTGTGATTGGGGCTCTTCCAGCCAAGCAGGTGGCCGTCTTTGATTCATATTCATTGACGGTAACTGTCTGTCATTGTGTCTTGACCATCGTGCGGGGGAGGGGTGGGTGTGTAGCGCTCAGCGTGGCTCACAGAGCTGTTTAACAGTCATTAAAAGGACAGAGAGGCACATTGTCATGTTTAAAAGTCATTAGTCCAACATTGTTCTGCACATCTGGTGGCCTTAGACAACCTCAATAATAACACCATGGACTTGCTCCGTGCTGCTGAACCTAGCTAACCACGTCGGCCATGTTGTTTTTCTCCCCAGAAGGAGTAAGTACAGTAAGGCCAAGCAGGATGCTGATGAAGAGAAACACCTACACCAAGGTAGACCACTCACTGTGCTCATCCTACGCTGGTATCAACGTTCACTGATGAGCGACACTGAAAAAAGAGCCTCTGAAAGAATGACGCCGTTGGTTAATAGAGTAATAAAAAGCAGTTATGTTTGTAATAACAGTGTGGATGAAATGTGTATTCCAAAAGTACTGCCATATAACATTTACCACAGTATTCTCCAGTCAAAACCTATTGACAAGACAAATACTTTCATATTATTTTAGACGTCATTAACTCTGATGAAATAAGAGTTATTACATCAATCTAACAGAGACATTGGATGGAGAGATGTTGTAATGTAGAAGTTGAGGAATTAAAGGATAAAGGAGAAGAGAGGAAGGCAGTATAGCCCACAGCATGGGGAAAATGAAGAACAGATGGGGCTCTGCTGGTCAGAATGCATTAACCGTCCCTTTCCCTCCTCCTTTCTCTCAGGAGTGAGGATATACGTAGACCCCTTCACCTACGAGGACCCCAACCAGGCTGTCCGAGAGTTTGCCAAGGAGATCGACGCTTCCTGTATCAAGATTGAGAAAGTCATTGGCATCGGTACGGACTGGACTTACCATTGCACATACTTTTACTATGTCAACATGACCGTCTGTCAGACTGGTAATATTTGGCCTGACTCATTGGGTCAATAGACAATAAAATGACTTGGGAGGGAAAATGTAATGTTCCTGCTTTCCCTTGTCTGCCAGTGGAAAAAGTCAGCCGATAAACCAAATAATAGAAAATAATCAATAGCCATTTCCCTCTCTCTTGCTCTTTCTGCTCGACTGAGAAGGAGGGATTGGGGATCACAGGGGGTCGATCAATGATTAAAGTACAGCCCCTTTCCCACCACCACCTGTTCCCTTCCCTAGAAATAAGTGTGGTTTCTGTGTTATCAGGTATTTTCTTCACCATGTTGAAAATGTATGAGTATGTATCTTCTTGTGAGTTTGATAAGGCCTGTGTTTTATAATAAGTTGTGTGTATGTATGTGTTCCTGGTGAGTTTGATAAGGCCTGTGTTTTATAATAAGTTGTGTGTATGTGTGTGTTCCAGGTGAGTTTGATAAGGCCTGTGTTTTATAATAAGTTGTGTGTATGTATGTGTTCCAGGTGAGTTTGATAAGGCCTGTGTTTTATAATAAGTTGTGTGTATGTATGTGTTCCAGGTGAGTTTGATAAGGCCTGTGTTTTATAATAAGTTGTGTGTATGTATGTGTTCCAGGTGAGTTTGAGAAGGCCTGTGTTTTATAATAAGTTGTGTGTATGTGTGTGTACTAGGTGAGTTTGATAAGGCCTGTGTTTTATAATAAGTTGTGTGTATGTGTGTGTTCCAGGTGAGTTTGGGGAGGTGTGCAGCGGTCGTCTGAAAATGCCAGGGAAGAGGGAGATTTGTGTGGCCATTAAAACCCTGAAGGCGGGATACACCGACAAGCAGAGGCGGGACTTCCTGTCTGAGGCCAGCATCATGGGCCAATTCGACCATCCAAACATCATTCACCTGGAGGGAGTGGTCACCAAGTGTAAGTAGGATCCTAATCAGAGGATTTTTAAAAGGCAGAATTTAAATAAATGTGAGTAAATCAAAATATTGTGGATCTTATAGTAGAGAAACCAATCATATACTCTATATTTTCCCTATGGTCAACATAAACTACGAGGAGACAAACCTGAAAGGGACAAGCTCAGATAAAGACCCATCCCAGCCCTGTTACCCAGAGAGCCATGGGTAGGGGTAGTGTGGGTCTGGACATGGCGCCCATCCTGGGAATCCCCAGGTGGTTGGAGTCCAGATGGAACAGGTCTGGTCCAGGTCGGCTACAGGGTTAATGTGTCCTGCGCTGCAACTAGCTCATTAATCATAGTGTCAGCTGTAAATGTGTTTGGGGTTAGAGAGTGATACCGTATCTGCAGGACAGACCCTGTACTGCTGCCACACCAGACGTTGGCTTCTTACCCCTTCACCCCTTGTTGTTTAGAGTGTGTTGGGGGATGGAGGGTGTACGTGTGGGAAACTAGTTGGGCGTTCAGTTCGTAGTGCGTTGTATAGGTGTTTTGAGAGAGAGTTTCTATTGATGTTCCTACTGGTTTAGAATTGTATTCTTCATGTCTTTTACTATGAACTATGTCTGTTCACCTTTGATTAGGTACATGTGTGTGTGAGTGTTACCTCAGATTCCCAGTTACCTTGCCTAGATAGATGGAGAGACTGGTTTAATGCATTGTGACAGAACAGCCAGCCCTATATGTCCTCCTCTCTAGGTGAATAGACCAATCACAGTCAGCCATTCAATCTGCACAGCCCTCAGAGAGAGAGAGAGAGAGAGGAATCAGAGATAAAGGGAGGAAAGACATAGGAGATGAGAAGGAGAGACAGGATGTGATTGAAAAATAGAGAGGAGAACAATAAATGTGAGAGGGAGCGTGAAGGAGAGAGAAGGAGAGAAGAAGAGGGGAAGAGGGGAATAGGGGGAGAAAGATTGAGAAAGGAAAGGGGAGGCTGAAAGAGAAGCAGACACCGAGAGAGAGATGTAGAGAGAGATGTAGAGAACAAGTAAATGAGATACCAGACTGGAAACAGAAACCATTTGAGAGGAGAGGACTGCATCTAATTTTCCTCTCCTTCCCTCTCCCCTTACTCCCATCTTTGTAATGACAAAAGCTTGACACCCGTTTCTCTGCAATTAGTCCTTCACACTTGAGTGTGTCGGTGGAATCTATTAAGAATCCATTATTTGAATTGCACTTTTCCCTCCCTATTCCAATCTATTTAAAAGGGACTTCTATCTCGCCTCAGTACGGCAGCACTGCCTGTCCAAGAGGCCAATTAATTCTTATTAATTATTGATGAAGTCTAAATACGCACTAAATACATAAATAGACTAACATCAGAGACTCAGAGCTGAGGCAGCATAGCCTCTCATCTTAGCCATTTATTTATTTTTTCTTAGCGTCACTCTGACTTAATTAAAAACCCTGGCCGTCCATCGTCAGTCGTAAACACTTTAAGGATTCCCAGCTTTCCTTTAGTATGTGATACATTTCAATTCCCACATTTACATAATGTAAGCACTGCTAAATTAGAAATGGTCCTTTTATAAAAAACAATTACAATTACGTTCCAGTGAGAGTTAGTAGCAGGCCTCTTTGTGTTCTCCCACCGACAGCTCTCTTTAATAACGTTCCCTAATGTTACCTCAACGTTCTCCAAACATTGTCCTATATGTTATCCTCTACCCTCCCTAGTCATTTTTGGACAGGTGATAATCAGCTTATTGGCGGGGCCCTTGCCCAGAGTTCATTGCCAAAGGCGACGGGACGTATTCAGTAAACAAGACATTAGCATGCAAATAGGCTGGGAGGACGAGGGAGGGGCTGAGAAGGGGCGAGATGGGGGTCGTAGGTCAGACGCTCCTCAGACTTAGTTAGGGAGCTGTCAATCAGCCGCGGCCCGGGGGCAGCAGAGGAGAACAAAACAGCACAAAGATGGTTGACAAAGAGGCTCCCCTCTCAAGTTGAACTCCACTTCCTCTTTGGGGCGTTGCTATAGCCCTGTAAGTCATGGAGTGCCAATCACGCACCACACAGAGCCGTGACTGACAGCCTCTTGGCAATCGAACCAGTCTACTGCAGAGTGGGAGAACTTCACCTTCAGACCCTGAAACTACTAACTACTTGACTCAGTGGAACTAGACACTAATAACTAGGAAACACTCCAATAACTCTCAAATTTGTGGGCAAATGAGTTTCTAATAACAAATAAAATGTGAGTATACATGTTTAAAATAATAATCATAATCATAGCACAGTATCTAACAATTCCAAGAGGAGTTAGAAGTAAAACTCTTCGCCATGTATTTGCTGTATGTCTGGTTAGGCAGTTGCCATCTTGCTAGAGCTCCACCTCCTCCTCTCTACCTCCCAGAGCCACACAAAGACACACACACCATCACAGAACCACCAGGGAATCTCCCTCCTGCTGAAAGAAAGAGACAGATGCTCCCCTGAGAGAGAGAGAGAGAGAGAGAGAGAGAGAGAGAGAGAGAGAGAGCGAGCGAGAGAGAACAGAAAGGAGTGGCAGGGATGGAGAATGACATGGAAAAAGAGAAAGTGTGAGACGGAGGAAGAAAGGGAGAGAGAATGTGGAGAGTGACAGAATGTACAGAAAGTTGGGATAAAAGTGGGAAAGGAACCGAGAGAATGGTGAAGGACATAAATACACAGATTGTCATAGATGAATAGAGATTGTGTGTGTATGTACAGTGCCTTCAGAAAGTATTCACACCCTGAATTCAAAATGGAGGAAATATATTTTTCTCACCAACCTACATACAATACCCCCAATACCCCCAATACCCCACCCCAATACCCCATCATGACAAAGTGAAAACATGTTTTTAGACATTTTAGCACAATTGAAAATGAAATACAGAAATATCCCATTTACGTAAGTATTCACACCCCTGCGTCAATTATTTGTAGAAGCACCGTTGTCAGCGATTACAGCTGAGTCTTTCTGGGTAAATCTCCAAGAGCTTTCCACACCTGGGTTGTGCAACATTTGGCCATTCTTTTTTTTTAAATTCTTCAAACTCTGTCAAATTAGTTGTTTATCATTTGCTACACAACCATTTTCAGGTCTTGCCATAGATTTTCAAGTAGATTTAAGTAAAAACTGTAATTCGGCCACTCAGGAGGATTCACTGTTGTCTTCGTTAGCAACTCCAGTGTAGATTTGGCCTTGTGTTTTAGGTTATTGTCCAGCTGAAAGGGGAATTCATCTCCCAGTGTCTGGTGGAAAACAGATTGAATCAGGTTTTCCTCTATGATTTTGCCTGTGCTTAGCTTCATTCCGTTTATTTTTTATCCATTGGTGTTGTGTTACGGTAGAGATCCTTCTCTGTGTTGTTGAGTAAGTGGGAGCTACGAGGACACACTTACACTGACTACGGGACTGAGACGAATGGTATACCACACACACACACACACACACACACACACACACACACACACACACACACACACACACACACACACACACACACACACACACACACACACACACACACACACACACACACACACACACTCTCCTGAGAACCACTGCTCTCCTGCTGTGCTGTGATGTGCATCATTTACCTCCATAATCATCTGCCTTTCATTCTCTCTCTCTCCCTCTCTCTCTTTTTTTCTTCAGGTAAACCAGTGATGATTATCACAGAGTACATGGAGAACGGCTCGCTGGATGCATTTCTGAGGGTAAGTCATGCAGTGTGTGTGGTATGTGTCTGCTTACATACGTTCAGAACTCGGACTATTACGGCCGTTATCCTCTTAATGAATGTCAAACAAGCAACGTCATCAAGATTATGATGACTTACTATCTACAATCATCATCCCATCCTGCCAGTAGACTGCATACAAACATTATCTAACATGAATTTCTTTGTTTGTTTGGTTCTCTAGAAGAATGACGGGCGTTTCACAGTGATCCAGCTGGTGGGCATCTTGCGTGGCATCGCGTCGGGCATGAAGTACCTGTCTGACATGAGCTACGTCCACAGAGACCTGGCTGCACGCAACATCCTGGTCAACAGCAACCTGGTGTGTAAGGTGTCTGACTTCGGCATGTCACGAGTCCTGGAGGACGACCCGAGCCTGCTTACACCACCAGGGTAAGAGAGTCTGGCTGTAATTTCAGTATGTCTATCTACCTGTCAACATATTTAGGTGTTTTTATTTTTGTATGTAGATCTATGTTTTTGGTACAGTATGAGTGATACTAACACCTTGTTACCTGACAATCACAGGGGGGAAGATCCCCATTCGCTGGACAGCCCCAGAGGCCATCGCCTACAGAAAGTTCACCTCGGCCAGCGACGTGTGGAGCTACGGCATTGTCATGTGGGAAGTGATGTCATACGGAGAGCGGCCATATTGGGACATGAGTAACCAGGATGTAAGTCTACAATGAGAACAGATTCAGGTTTAAAACGTCAAATAATAATAATGTTATGTCATAATAACAAATGGTATCTGTGTAATTACAGCTGTACAATTTTCCTGAATCCATCCTATTATTCAATTATAATAACATCATCATTACAGTGTGAGTAAGATGGCTGAGTAATCTAGCTCACAGTCTACCATCAACCCTCTAAACCTCTGCCCCCTCTCCCCCAAGGTGATCAAGGCCATAGATGAGGGTACAGGCTGCCCCCACCTATGGACTGCCCGTGGCATTGCACCAGCTGATGCTGGACTGCTGGCAGAGGGAGAGGGGCGATAGGCCCAAGTTTGGCCAGATCGTCAACATGCTGGACAAACTGATCCGGAACCCCAACAGCCTGAAGAGGACTGGAGGAGAGACTACACGGTGAGACAGGGATTTCCTGGTTTATTCACTATTATTGTAATGTGTGTAGTCAGTACTGTTTTATACACTCCCATAGAACATTAACTGAACGGTACACCTTGTAAAATGAAGTATGTGTTCTAATAGAGTTGAGAATTACAATGGTAGCTAGCTGTATGTTATTAAAAAAAGAATGTAAATAGGAGCCGTTACTCCTAGGAGGACGTACGTGTGTTTACAGACCTAGAGCTAGTCGGGGAGGAAAGTATTTTCCACTTTAACACACAGAGAGAGAGAGAGGGAGGGAGGGAGAGAGAGAGGGGGAGAGAGAGTCCTAGAGGAGTAATTAGTGGAACTGAATCCCATAAACAGCTTTTACAGTTAAAGAAGGGGAAATGTTCTGCAGAGTATACAGGGGCTGAGGTCTTGGGGTCCCTAGCAACATTTCAAATCCACATGCTGGTTCCATGGCTCAGGGTGGTAGAGGTGGAGAAAGACCCCAAACCACCACAGTATGTTTCACAATGACTTTCACAACTAAGCAGGGGCCTGTGTATTACCCCACAGCTCCCCCACCCCCAGACTACCCCCAATAGACCCCAGCCCCCCAGCCAGGCCAAAGTGGTGCTTGAACCCTGCAGCCCAAGCCTCTTAGCCAACACCTGTTCAATTATGGAGGAGGGGAGCAGTGGAGTGGGACCGTAGTGAGTGTGCTCAGTCCCTCGGCTGCACTGGCCCTAGGTAAATATTTGATGGCAGACATCATTGTGAAGCTAAGGACGGAGGGATGAAGGGATGGAAAAGGAGAGGGGAAATGTAGTTCTCTGTTGGTGTGCCTGAAAGAAGGACAAGAGTCATGATGAATATCTGCATGCTAGAGGAGAAGCAGTATGAGGTTAAAGCCACAGTGTGTGTTGTTAATGTTTTCTCTTTAAATAACGATTAACTAACTGTGTTGGTGACACCCGGGAGGAACTGTGTTTTACTTGGCTTCTGTCTTGGAGGACAAATGGAGATGGGACGCATGCTAGCGCTTAGTTTGACTAACTTTCTGATTCCATAAGAAAAAAAGATGTGTGTGTGTGTGAGAGAGAGAGAGAGAGAGAGAGAGGGGGAAAGAGACAGACAGAAAGAAGAGATGCTGAAGAATAACAGTTCCTTTTTCAAAGCCTTAGGGTAGTTCACACGCCTGGCCCCTGTGATAAGCTAATGTCAAATGATGAAAAACATCACTGCCCTTGAGGCCAGAGGGCACCGCGTCTCTCCCTCCTCCTCAGGTCTTGATTTAACTGGTTGTTCAGGTGTTGCAGTTATGTCTGAATGACAGGTGAGGTGATGTAAGAAACAAGAGCAGTGCCATTCTAATCCATCAGTTTATTACCGCCAAGTCGTTTGACAACAGTTTCTCAAAATGGTGGCTTAGGTAGCTTAATACAGTTTGTGGGTTGAGGTTTAATCATTTCGGTCAATGGGTAAAGATTGTAGTTATTTAAAAAATATAGATATATATTTGGAGGGTCAAAAGAAAACTCTTTAAAGATTTAGATGGGTTGAAACCCTGAAAGGTTTAGGTACCGGTGCTTTAATATAGTGGAAATTGTCTGGATGTAGACTGACCTTATCCCCCTCCATCCTGCACGGTATCCAGACCCAGCACCACCCTCCTGGAGCCGGTCAGCCCGGAGGTGGCCTCGGCCCTGGGCTCTGTGGAGGACTGGCTGCAGGCCATCGGCATGGAGAGATACAGCGACAACTTCACCGCAGCAGGATACACCACCCCAGAGGCTGTGGTTCATATGACACAGGAGTGAGTTATGCTTGGTTTACTCAGCATTTATGCATCCAGGAGAGACCTGTCTGACTCATTTATATTAGGCCGGGTTGACACCTAGAGGATGTTAAATCTGTCATATGAATCAGGAAGCTGTCATAGTTTGTCTTGGTTCCTAATGTTTTCTTTCCTCCTCTTGTTATAACAGGGACATGGGCCGAATTGGAATCTCTTCAGCTGCACACCAGAATAAGATCCTGACCAGCGTCCAGGGAATGCTCTCCCAAATGCAACAGATACAAGGCAGAATGGTTCGGTCTGATCCACAAGAAGGAAACGACTTCATTTCTTACGATAATAAAAAATGAAATATCAAAAGACAAATGAACGATAAAATTGTTTACCTCATCCATGCACTTTAAATTGGATTTAAAAGAAGAAGAAGAAAAGTGGGAAAAAATGGCACTTTTTGTCAGACGTTAGACCTTATTGAGAATGGGATATTTTTCTGTCTGAGCGGCGCTGGGAATAGGACGGAAGGAAAGCTTTTCTGAGAGGCCAACTGGAGTGCCTTCACCGGTCTGGAAGGAATTCAGAGGGGATCGCTCCTCTGGGCAGAAGTCATGTTTCTGGAACGTTCTTTCTGGAATACCTCCAGAGCAGTAATTGTGTTAAGTTGTGTATGTATGAATTGTTCTCTGTGACTCGCTGCCATACCCTCCATTGTCTTTCTCAGCTGGATCCGTTCTAACAACAAAATGGAGGATTCCAACCTCGAGATAAACACTGATGTTCTGAATCTGAGAGGTTAAGGGAGGGATTCAGGAGGGAGGGAAGTGGGATCTGTGTTTTTGCTCTGTTCTGGTCTTGTTTTTCCCAGATTGGGCTGTTTTGTTGCCCTCAGGTCATTGAGCATTTTCTCAGAATGTCTTTGATCTAAAGAGGTGCATTGCTACCCCTTGTCCTCCCAAACCAACAACTCACCCCTCCTAAAACATTTTATTTGGATCATCTTTCATCAGCCCCTCTGGATTACAGCCCGCCCCCCTGGGTCTGATTATTGCTTTTTGTTCTTTGACAGACAGCTGTTTGGACCAGTTGGATTCTTACTGTGTATTTGTTTCCTGAACGTAAAAATGAGAGCAAAGGAGTATGGGATTTATTTGAGCACAACTGTGCACAACTGCGGAGAGATGGATATGTAACAAAACAACAATGACAACGACATCAAAATAAACAAGAGAATAGATGCTGGACATTATTCAATCATCAATCACCACGGTAAGGATCTATAAGCTACCCTTCCCTCAGTTCTTTTAGCCAAGTTATCTTTGCTCATTGTGTATTTATTCCTTGTGTTATTATTTTTCTATCATTTCTCTTTTTCTGTATTTGTTGGGAAGGTCCCCTACGTAAGCATTTCAATGTTAGTCTAAACCGGTAGTTTGCGAAGCATGTGAGAAATAACATTTGATTTGAATGTATTTTTATTTGACGTATCTTTGTTGGTATTAAAAAAATAAAATAAGATCTACTATGAAACACTACAGTATGTGAGCATATTCAGGTCTGAGCTGCATCATTATGTATATACTGCAGTACTGTTGCATATTATACTTTTTAACCCTCTGTAGTGTGTACATACTGTAGTACTGTCTAACTCTCTCTCTGTAGTGTGTACATACTGTAGTACTGTCTAACTCTCTCTCTCTGCAGTGTGTACATACTGTAGTACTGTCTAACTCTCTCTCTGTAGTGTGTACATACTGTAGTACTGTCTAACTCTCTCTCTCTGTAGTGTGTACATACTGTAGTACTGTCTAACTCTCTCTCTGTAGTGTGTACATACTGTAGTACTGTCTAACTCTCTCTCTGTAGTGTGTACATACTGTAGTACTGTCTAACTCTCTCTCTCTGTAGTGTGTACATACTGTAGTACTGTCTATCTCTCTCTCTGTAGTGTGTACATACTGTAGTACTGTCTATCTCTCTCTCTGTAGTGTGTACATACTGTAGTACTGTCTAACTCTCTCTCTGTAGTGTGTACATACTGTAGTACTGTCTAACTCTCTCTCTCTGTAGTGTGTACATACTGTAGTACTGTCTAACTCTCTCTCTGTAGTGTGTACATACTGTAGTACTGTCTATCTCTCTCTCTGTAGTGTGTACATACTGTAGTACTGTCTAACTCTCTCTCTGTAGTGTGTACATACTGTAGTACTGTCTAACTCTCTCTCTGTAGTGTGTACATACTGTAGTACTGTCTAACTCTCTCTCTGTAGTGTGTACATACTGTAGTACTGTCTAACTCTCTCTCTGTAGTGTGTACATACTGTAGTACTGTCTATCTCTCTCTCTCTCTCTCTGTAGTGTGTACATACTGTAGTACTGTCTAACTCTCTCTCTGTAGTGTGTACATACTGTAGTACTGTCTAACTCTCTCTCTGTAGTGTGTACATACTGTAGTACTGTCTATCTCTCTCTCTGTAGTGTGTACATACTGTAGTACTGTCTAACTCTCTCTCTGTAGTGTGTACATACTGTAGTACTGTCTAACTCTCTCTCTGTAGTGTGTACATACTGTAGTACTGTCTAACTCTCTCTCTCTGCAGTGTGTACATACTGTAGTACTGTCTAACTCTCTCTCTCTGTAGTGTGTACATACTGTAGTACTGTCTATCTCCCTCTCTGTAGTGTGTACATACTGTAGTACTGTCTATCTCTCTCTCTGTAGTGTGTACATACTGTAGTACTGTCTATCTCCCTCTCTGTAGTGTGTACATGCTGTAGTACTGTCTATCTCTCTCTCTGTAGTGTGTACATACTGTAGTACTGTCTATCTCTCTCTCTGTAGTGTGTACATACTGTAGTACTGTCTATCTCTCTCTCTGTAGTGTGTACATACTGTAGTACTGTCTATCTCTCTCTCTGTAGTGTGTACATACTGTAGTACTGTCTAACTCTCTCTCTCTCTCTCCCTCTCTCTCTGTCTCTGTGTAGTGTGTACATACTGTAGTACTGTCTAACTCTCTCTCTCTGTAGTGTGTACATACTGTAGTACTGTCTATCTCTCTCTATCTCTCTCTCTCTCTCTGTAGTGTGTACATACTGTAGTACTGTCTAACTCTCTCTCTCTGTAGTGTGTACATACTGTAGTACTGTCTAACTCTCTCTCTCTCTCTCTCTGTAGTGTGTACATACTGTAGTACTGTCTATCTCTCTCTCTGTAGTGTGTACATACTGTAGTACTGTCTAACTCTCTCTCTCTGTAGTGTGTACATACTGTAGTACTGTCTCTCTCTCTCTCTCTCTCTGTAGTGTGTACATACTGTAGTACTGTCTATCTCTCTCTCTGTAGTGTGTACATACTGTAGTACTGTCTATCTCTCTCTCTCTCTCTCTCTCTCTGTAGTGTGTACATACTGTAGTACTGTCTAACTCTCTCTCTCTCTCTCTCTCTCTGTAGTGTGTACATACTGTAGTACTGTCTATCTCTCTCTCTGTAGTGTGTACATACTGTAGTACTGTCTAACTCTCTCTCTCTCTCTGTAGTGTGTACATACTGTAGTACTGTCTATCTCTCTCTATCTCTCTCTCTCTCTCTCTGTAGTGTGTACATACTGTAGTACTGTCTAACTCTCTCTCTGTAGTGTGTACATACTGTAGTACTGTCTAACTCTCTCTGTAGTGTGTACATACTGTAGTACTGTCTAACTCTCTCTCTGTAGTGTGTACATACTGTAGTACTGTCTAACTCTCTCTCTCTGTAGTGTGTACATACTGTAGTACTGTCTAACTCTCTCTCTGTAGTGTGTACATACTGTAGTACTGTCTAACTCTCTCTCTCTGTAGTGTGTACATACTGTAGTACTGTCTAACTCTCTCTCTGTAGTGTGTACATACTGTAGTACTGTCTAACTCTCTCTCTCTGTAGTGTGTACATACTGTAGTACTGTCTAACTCTCTCTCTGCAGTGTGTACATACTGTAGTACTGTCTAACTCTCTCTCTGTAGTGTGTACATACTGTAGTACTGTCTAACTCTCTCTCTCTGTAGTGTGTACATACTGTAGTACTGTCTAACTCTCTCTCTGTAGTGTGTACATACTGTAGTACTGTCTAACTCTCTCTCTGTAGTGTGTACATACTGTAGTACTGTCTAACTCTCTCTCTGTAGTGTGTACATACTGTAGTACTGTCTAACTCTCTCTCTGTAGTGTGTACATACTGTAGTACTGTCTAACTCTCTCTCTCTGTGTAGTGTGTACATACTGTAGTACTGTCTAACTCTCTCTCTGTAGTGTGTACATACTGTAGTACTGTCTAACTCTCTCTCTCTGTAGTGTGTACATACTGTAGTACTGTCTAACTCTCTCTCTCTGTAGTGTGTACATACTGTAGTACTGTCTAACTCTCTCTCTCTGTAGTGTGTACATACTGTAGTACTGTCTAACTCTCTCTCTGTAGTGTGTACATACTGTAGTACTGTCTAACTCTCTCTCTCTGTAGTGTGTACATACTGTAGTACTGTCTAACTCTCTCTCTGTAGTGTGTACATACTGTAGTACTGTCTAACTCTCTCTCTGTAGTGTGTACATACTGTAGTACTGTCTAACTCTCTCTCTCTGTAGTGTGTACATACTGTAGTACTGTCTAACTCTCTCTCTCTGTAGTGTGTACATACTGTAGTACTGTCTAACTCTCTCTCTCTGCAGTGTGTACATACTGTAGTACTGTCTAACTCTCTCTCTGTAGTGTGTACATACTGTAGTACTGTCTAACTCTCTCTCTGTAGTGTGTACATACTGTAGTACTGTCTAACTCTCTCTCTCTGTAGTGTGTACATACTGTAGTACTGTCTAACTCTCTCTCTAGTGTGTGTGTACATACTGTAGTACTGTCTAACTCTCTCTCTGTAGTGTGTACATACTGTAGTACTGTCTAACTCTCTCTCTGTAGTGTGTACATACTGTAGTACTGTCTAACTCTCTCTCTCTGTAGTGTGTACATACTGTAGTACTGTCTAACTCTCTCTCTGTAGTGTGTACATACTGTAGTACTGTCTAACTCTCTCTCTCTGTAGTGTGTACATACTGTAGTACTGTCTAACTCTCTCTCTCTGTAGTGTGTACATACTGTAGTACTGTCTAACTCTCTCTCTCTGTAGTGTGTACATACTGTAGTACTGTCTAACTCTCTCTCTCTGTAGTGTGTACATACTGTAGTACTGTCTAACTCTCTCTCTCTGTAGTGTGTACATACTGTAGTACTGTCTAACTCTCTCTCTCTGTAGTGTGTACATACTGTAGTACTGTCTAACTCTCTCTCTGTAGTGTGTACATACTGTAGTACTGTCTAACTCTCTCTCTCTGTAGTGTGTACATACTGTAGTACTGTCTAACTCTCTCTCTCTGTAGTGTGTACATACTGTAGTACTGTCTAACTCTCTCTCTGCAGTGTGTACATACTGTAGTACTGTCTAACTCTCTCTCTGTAGTGTGTACATACTGTAGTACTGTCTAACTCTCTCTCTGTAGTGTGTACATACTGTAGTACTGTCTAACTCTCTCTCTCTGTAGTGTGTACATACTGTAGTACTGTCTAACTCTCTCTCTCTCTGTAGTGTGTACATACTGTAGTACTGTCTAACTCTCTCTCTCTGTAGTGTGTACATACTGTAGTACTGTCTAACTCTCTCTCTGTAGTGTGTACATACTGTAGTACTGTCTAACTCTCTCTCTCTGTAGTGTGTACATACTGTAGTACTGTCTAACTCTCTCTCTGTAGTGTGTACATACTGTAGTACTGTCTAACTCTCTCTCTGTAGTGTGTACACACTGTAGTACTGTCTAACTCTCTCTCTCTGTAGTGTGTACATACTGTAGTACTGTCTAACTCTCTCTCTGTAGTGTGTACATACTGTAGTACTGTCTAACGCTCTCTCTCTCTCTGTAGTGTGTACATACTGTAGTACTGTCTAACTCTCTTTCTCTGTAGTGTGTACATACTGTAGTACTGTCTATCTCTCTCTTTCTCTGTAGTGTGTACATACTGTAGTACTGTCTAACTCTCTCTCTGTAGTGTGTACATACTGTAGTACTGTCTAACTCTCTCTCTCTGTAGTGTGTACATACTGTAGTACTGTCTAACTCTCTCTCTCTCTCTGCAGTGTGTACATACTGTAGTACTGTCTAACGCTCTCTCTCTCTCTCTCTGTAGTGTGTACACACTGTAGTACTGTCTAACTCTCTCTCTGTAGTGTGTACATACTGTAGTACTGTCTAACGCTCTCTCTCTCTCTCTGTAGTGTGTACACACTGTAGTACTGTCTAACTCTCTCTCTGTAGTGTGTACATACTGTAGTACTGTCTAACTCTCTCTCTCTGTAGTGTGTACATACTGTAGTACTGTCTAACGCTCTCTCTCTCTCTCTGTAGTGTGTACATACTGTAGTACTGTCTAACTCTCTCTCTCTGTAGTGTGTACATACTGTAGTACTGTCTAACTCTCTCTCTGTAGTGTGTACATACTGTAGTACTGTCTAACGCTCTCTCTCTCTCTCTGTAGTGTGTACACACTGTAGTACTGTCTAACTCTCTCTCTGTAGTGTGTACATACTGTAGTACTGTCTAACTCTCTCTCTCTCTGTAGTGTGTACATACTGTAGTACTGTCTAACTCTCTCTCTCTCTGTAGTGTGTACATACTGTAGTACTGTCTAACTCTCTCTCTCTGTAGTGTGTACATACTGTAGTACTGTCTAACTCTCTCTCTCTGTAGTGTGTACATACTGTAGTACTGTCTAACTCTCTCTCTCTGTAGTGTGTACATACTGTAGTACTGTCTAACGCTCTCTCTCTCTCTCTGCAGTGTGTACATACTCTAGTACTGTCTAACGCTCTCTCTCTCTCTCTGTAGTGTGTACACACTGTAGTACTGTCTAACTCTCTCTCTCTGCAGTGTGTACATGCTGTAGTACTGTCTAACTTTATCTCTGCAATGGTGAGCTCATTGAGTGCTGTGCTGTTTGAGTGCTGTGTTAATAAACAGGCAGCCCGGCACCTGAGGCCGTAGGATCAATCAATAAGCCCTGTTCTCAGATCAGTCACTGCTCTAACCCGCCTGGCGTGTGAATGAGGACGATTAATCACTGACTGAGTCAGCAGGCAGCACATCGCATCCACTCACCTGGGTTCAAATACTATTTGAAATCATTTTGAATACTTTTGCTGGGCTAGATTGCACTTGCCTGGTGCAATGGAACCAATAGAAGAGTAGCAAAACGGCAAACCCCACCCATCTCGCACTCCAGGCAGGCTAAACCAAGAAGCTTAATGTATTTGAACGATTTCAAACAGCATTTAAACCCAGTTCTGCAACCTATCAGTGGCATGACTCAAGATCGGTTCCCGTAATGAAGAAAATGTTTTCTATTGTTGGTTTTTGCCAACCAATAATGCAGTGATGTCATTGTATCGGTTGGGGAAGGCTGATGTGTTTGTTTAGCTGTGTATGACTAGAACTTTCCATATGCTTAACTGGTATGTGTTGTTGGGCATGACAAGGAGATTTGAGTAGTTAGTTCTATGCCAGGCAGAAACTGTCTTTCAAACTTAAAAGATTCAAAATCAACCATGTGATCTCTTTTTTTTCTCTCTCTCTCTCTCTCTCTCTCTCTCTCTCTCTTTCTCTCTCTCTCTTTCTCTCTTCTCTTTCTCTCTCTCTCTCTCTCTCTCTCTCTCTCTCTCTCTTCTCTCTTTCTCTCTTTCTCTCTCTCTCTCTCTCTCTCTCTCTCTCTCTCTCTCTCTCTCTCTCTCTGTCCTCCAGCTGCCCCGTCTATCATCAACAGGATTCCTCCCTCTCTCCCCATGACCAGAATTCCTCCTCTTCTCCTTGGAGTCTCCTCCAACTCCAAGATGAGAAATTCATCTCTCCATGTCTGGCACATCTCGTTGTTCGCCGTCGCTACGTTTATCAGAACGGACAAACAGACTAGCGCTCCATGACCACCACCAACAGCTTACAGAAACGATAGGAATGATTCAGCAACACTTAAAAACATACAAATAATGTAATATAAACTAGATCCGCCTCCAGCAGACGATGTAGTTGTTTTATGAATTTTGAAGTTGACTCTCCTTTGTGTTTTTGGGTAGCATGTAAAGTGAGTGTATGGTAACAGCGATCATGTGGTAGTGTGATGAGCGTGCACCATGTGTGTGTGTGTGTGTGTGTGTGTGTGTGTGTGTGTGTGTGTGTGTGTGTGTGTGTGTGTGTGTGTGTGTGTGTGTGTGTGTGTGTGTGTGTCTGTGTGTCTGCTGTCTATGATGTCTTCAAAGTACTATTGATAGTTGTCTGTTTTTATGCAAGATTTGTTTTTGAAATGTCATTAATTGCTTGGTAACTACAAAAACAATGTAAAGTGTGCCACTCCTTGTGCTTTGTCAATCCTCTTCAGCAACAGCAGTTAAAGAGGTTTGCGGTTTTCAACACACCCTGAACTGCATTGGCTTTAGTAGTGGGATCCAGTTGATATATGGACAATGGCCTCCTATACTGACAGAAACACAGAAGGACAGACGGACAGTCAGCGGCATAGGCTCTCATTGGAAAGTAGAGTGGACTCTCCGAGCTGAAGCAAAGACACTGCGGAACCATCTTTCTGGATTTTGAGCAGGGGATGTTTTAAAAAGACGCACCTACAGTATATAATCAACAAGGACTTGATGCTGGGAAGGGTGATAAGAAGGGATAATCATTGGTCTCGTTTCATTTTTATTTTTTCAGATATGCACCAAATGACAGTCAGGTTTCATTCAATGGACTTCTTTTTATATACAGCTGTTAATATCTGAATGTTTTTCTGATCAAATGTGATGGTTGACATACTACAGATTCCTCCGTCCTCCTTACCAGCCCAGCTCAATGCTCCTCCATACCAGCCCAGCTCAATGCTCCTCCATACCAGCCCAGCTCAATGCTCCTCCATACCAGCCCAGCTCAATGCTCCTCCATACCAGTCCAGCTCAATGCTCCTCCATACCAGTCCAGCTCAATGCTTCTCCATACCAGCCCAGCTCAATGCTCCTCCATACCAGCCCAGCTCAATGCTCCTCCATACCAGCCCAGCTCAATGCTCCTCCATACCAGTCCAGCTCAATGCTCCTCCATACCAGCCCAGCTCAATGCTCCTCCATACCAGTCCAGCTCAATGCTCCTCCATACCAGCCCAGCTCAATGCTCCTCCATACCAGCCCAGCTTAATGCTCCTCCATACCAGCCCAGCTCAGCTCCTCCATACCAGCCCAGCTTAATGCTCCTCCATACCAGCCCAGCTCAATGCTCCTCCATACCAGCCCAGCTTAATGCTCCTCCATACCAGCCCAGCTCAATGCTCCTCCATACCAGCCCAGCTTAATGCTCCTCCATACCAGCCCAGCTCAATGCTCCTCCATACCAGCCCAGCTCAATGCTCCTCCATACCAGTCCAGCTTAATGCTCCTCCATACCAGCCCAGCTCAATGCTCCTCCATACCAGCCCAGCTTAATGCTCCTCCATACCAGCCCAGCTCAATGCTCCTCCATACCAGCCCAGCTCAATGCTCCTCCATACCAGCCCAGCTTAATGCTCCTCCATACCAGCCCAGCTCAATGCTCTTCTCATTGGTGAAGTTGGGTGAAGTTGTCATGTGGAAATATGCAAGAAGTGTGAGGAAAGGGAAACAGAATGTACTATATAATACTTTTTCATTTAGTTACTGATGAAAAAACCTAACAAAACACAAATGAATGTTTGTCATTGTATGCCTTCTGATACCATATGATCCAGCCATGCACACTAACACTATCAATCTCTTTTTTTAATGCTTTTTTTCTGTTATTATTTTTGTTCATTCAATTTTTTTTGGTCAAGGATTTTAGGTACATGTAACTTATGTCATTATTTATGGTCTTTTATATCTAGTTTGTAAAATTATAGCAAAAGTGAAGAAAATGAAGGGTTGTCATATGGTGCATTCTTATTAAAGTAGAAACCATCCGACTGTCCTTGTTTCCTGCTTATTGTAGAAAACACACACACACACTCGTAAACCTCCCAGTGAGTTCCCTCTGCGGCACATGAGAGCAGATAGATCAATCTGACTGTGAGCTGCAGGTTGTGTGTCGGGCAACAAGGTGTCGGAGAGCTTTTAACATGGCAGGTGTGTTTAATCAGAATAGGATCTGTTTCCTGCATTCATTTCCAGCGGCGATAAAACCCTGATTGTCCAAGGCTTTGATAGGGAGAGAAAGAGGGAGAGCTGAGGCCATTTTTAAAATGGGAACTGAAGTATTGTATTCTCTGTCAAATGGTGTTTTACATGTTTCCTGAGGAAGCATCACAACAAGGCATGCAGACATTAGCTAGGGAAGAACGATTGCAGAAGGAGATGCTTTTCGGCATTGAAGGGAAAGTTAGTGGTGTGTGTGTGTTTATGTGTGTGTGCGTGTGTATGCCTGTGTGTGTGTGTTTGCGTGTTTGCGTGTGTATGTGTGCATGCCTGCACGTGTGTGTACGTGTGTGTGTGTGTGTGCCTGCGTGTGTGTATGCCTTCATGTGTGTGTAAGCCTGCGTGTGTGTGCGTGTGTGTATGCCTTTGTGTGTGTGCGTGTACTTGCAGGGTAATATGGTGGGACTTTGAAAGAAGACTGCAGGTTCAACTCCAGACTATTGACCATTCTGAAAAGCAACTAACAAAGACCCAACCTTCATAATCATACTGTTGCTATTTTTATTTGTATTATTCTTGAACTCTGAATTGTCGGGAAGAGCTTGTTAGCAAGCATTTCACAGTCATGATTTCCCCCACCCGTTGTATTCGGCGCATGTGACAAATATGATGTGATTTGAGACAGAAAGGAATAGAGAGATAACGAGAAGCAGAGGTTTGACAGTGAGAGAGACAGATGGAGAAGATTTAAGAGATAAAAAGAGAGACAGAAATGAGAAAGAGCTGCACAGAGAAAGTGAAAAAACAGAGAGGCAGAAAGAGAGGTGTCGATCATCTGGAAATGCTAGATCTCCCTTCTAATGGTCTAGATCTCTAATGCTAGGACTCTAGTCTGCATAATAAGCTAAGTAAGTCAAAGTAATCTTTAAAGCTCAGGTAATGACCAATGTTTTGGGACATGAGAGTTGGAATGCAGTCTCTCTCCTCACCACTGCTACCAACAAATGACAGCAGTCACCACCACAACCAAACAATCCTCTCAATAACGTGGTTTCACCTCTTTAGTTCTGTCCAATGAGGTCCAAGAACATTCTCTGATGTATTGTGTTAATCATTCCTTTCATAAGGGAGAATCTAAACTGCAGATGGCGGAAAAAAGCCATGCCAATGTTTACACCATAATTATAATATACTGTATCTGGCATTAATGTGGAGCAATGTACCATAACGTGAAATATTATACCATATTTATTTTCATGACAATAAATGTAACGTTTTCTATCGTTTTTGTATAACATCTCGTTCAGATGTTTGTGGATATGGTCTGAAATCCACGTTTTAGACGTCACTTCATATTGAAATAATTTGGACCCACCCATGTTGTCATTTAAACACAGACTTATAGTACGGCAAAAGCTTGAATCAACATTCAACATTCCCAGCTCTACCAACCCCCACCAACCCCGCTTTTTCAAGACCTTCAAATGAAGTGGTAGCTTCTCAAACTGGCCTAACCCTCCAACCCCTTCCTGTCAGAGCAAAGGGTTAGATTCAAACCATTTGGGATGCAACTCAATTTGAAGATTTGAAAGACAGACTTTGCCAGTATGAACCAGTGACAATAGTGCAACACATTGATGTCTCCATTAACAGCATCTGCTGTGTAGGGACTCTAGACTCTAGAAACCTTCAGTCAGGTCCCCACAATGTCATAAACCAAACGCTTCCACTCTAATCTCTGGACCAACATTATTCTCATGGCTAAATCCAAGGAGAGGGAAGTGTTTTGCTGTTTCACAAAGCTGTCCAGGTGGCTGACTGGCTTCCTTAATGACAGAGGAGAAGGAGTGGATGACTTTGGATGGCGACTGGAGTGAAAATGTGCTATTATGACTCACATGGAAATAGTATGTTATTATGACTCACAGGGAAATAGTGTGTTATTATGACTCACATGGAAATGGTATGTTATTATGACTCACATGGAAATAGTGTGTTATTATGACTCACAGGGAAATAGTGTGTTATTATGACTCACATAGAAATGGTGTGTTATTATGACTCACATGGAAATGGTGTGTTATTATGACTCACATGGAAATAGTGTGTTATTATGACTCACAGGGAAATAGTGTGTTATTATTACTCACAGGGAAATAGTGTGTTATTATTACTCACAGGGAAATAGTATGTTATTATGACTCACAGGGAAATAGTGTGCTATTATGACTCACAGGGAAATAGTGTGTTATTATGACTCACAGGGAAATAGTGTGTTATTTCTGACTCACAGGGAAATAGTGTGTTATTATGACTCACAGGGAAATAGTGTGTTATTATGACTCACAGGGAAATAGTGTGTTATTATGACTCACAGGGAAATAGTGTGTTATTATGACTCACAGGGAAATAGTGTGTTATTGTCACACCCTGACCATAGTTTACTTTGTATATTTCTATGTTTTGGTTGGTCAGGGTGTGAGCTGGTGGGCATTCTATGTTACATGTCTAGTTTGTCTATTTCTATGTCTGGCCTGATATGGTTCTCAATCAGAGGCAGGTGTTAGTCATTGTCTCTGATTGGGAACCATATTTAGGTAGCCTGGGTTTCACTGTGTGTTTTGTGGGTGATTGTTCCTGTCTCTGTGTTTGTACCAGATAGGGCTGTTTTGGTTTTCACATTTCATTATTTTGTAGTTTCTTCATGTATAGTTTTTCCTTCATTAAAATATCATGAATCATCATCATGCTGCATTTGGTCCGACTGTCCTTCACCACAAGAGAATCGTTACAGTTATTATGACTCACAGGGAAATAGTGTGTTATTATGACTCACAGGGAAATAGTGTGTTATTATGACTCACAGGGAAATAGTGTGTTATTATGACTCACAGGGAAGTAGTGTGTTATCATGACTCACAGGGAAATAGTGTGTTATTTTGACTCACAGGGAAATAGTGTGTTATTATGACTCACAGGGAAATAGTGTACTATTATGAAGAAAGGGGAAATATCAAAGCTAAGCAACCAATAGGGTCCTGCATGCCAAAACATTGAAGAAAAAATGACAACTCTGTTAGAGTTGAAAGGTCCTGTGGGAAAAGTGCAGGGTAGAGACCGTCCCCTTCAGACATCAGGGTTTATTGATCGAGAGGCTTCTAGCACAGTGCTGCTGACCTTGTGTAGATTCACCAAGCTTTTATCTCTGATGGACAATAGAGAATAGTGTCTGTGAAAAACAGAAACCTAAAACAAAAAATGGAACATGAGAGAATGTGTTCATTTAGATTGAGCTTTCTCTAAAAGTATTTAGTTTGGGGTATAACGTTTGTCTTTGTGTTACATTCGTCTGACAGACACAGGAGACTGTAACTATCGCAGAATAACACATGACAACATGAAAAAGCACTTATGGGAGTTCCTCCTCCTCTAGCAGCAAGCGGTCCAGAGGCAGTTTTCCAGGACTCTCCACAGTGATGTCAGAAAATAAACAGAATATGATGGAGAACCTAGGAACTTAACAAACAAGGAAAAATAGAACTCTGAAACTAAATGACAAAGCTACTGAAACAGGAACATCAACAAAATAATACCAGTGAAAATGGAAGGATGAGATATTTCACTGGCGTGAAGCTCCCCTTCCACTTGAGAGAAATATACATATTTGAGGAGAAAGAGAACCGGGGAACAAAATACAAAAATAAAACAGATATATAAAAAATCTAAACTACAAAAAAAGCTTCTATGTATGTATTTCTCCTTCCAATAACTGAATATGTCCGCCTTAAATGGGAGGTTGGTTCCTCCCTCCTCCTTCCCTCCGTCCCCTCCTCCTCCCTCCCTCCCTCCCTCCCTCCCTCCCTCCCTCCCTCCCTCCCTCCCTCCCTCCCTCCCTCCCTCCCTCCCTCCCTCCCTCCACCCTCCCTCCCTCCCTCCCTCCCTCCCTCCTCCTCCCTCCCTCCCCTACTCCGAAAGGCTCCTCTAATCTCGCTACATTATTTTATTATGACACTCACTTTCAACTCCTTTAATTGGGTATTGACAGGCCTGCAGCCAACTTCTCTCAGCTGGAGGGGTGAAGGGAGGTGTGAAGGGAGGGGTGAAGGGAGGTGTGAAGGGAGGATGAAGGGAGGTGTTAAGGGAGGAGGGAAGGGAAGTGTGAAGGAGGGGTGAAGGGAGACGTGTGAAGGGAGGTGTGAAGGGAGACGTGTGAAGGGAGGGGTGAAGGGAGGGGTGAAGGGAGGTGTGAAGGGAGGGGTGAAGGGAGGGGTGAAGGGAGGTGTGAAGGGAGGGGTGAAGGGAGGGGTGAAGGGAGGGGTGAAGGAGGTGTGAAGGGAGGGGTGAAGGAGGGGTGAAGGGAGGTGTGAAGGAGGGGTGAAGGGAGGGTTGAAGGGAGGGATCGGAGGAGTAGTAGGTCAGGAGTATAGTGGAGGGTAATGGGAAACGCAATGGAACTTGTGTTTACACATTCTCTGTTCGTCACCTCGTAAAACATGTAACTTTTTAAACTTGTCATCGTCCACACATCTGTCTGAGAGCTGGAGGGAGGATCAACATAACATGGACCCAGAAATCACTGGTTATATCCTTCTGGCTGCTGTTGATCCAAGATGGACTCCACTTGGCAATAACAGCCATAGACATGTGCCTATAACAAAGCGACCACAGACTTCGACAAGGGAAACACTCAACACTCGATACTCATCAATTCTTGCTGCCCAATGGCTTCACACAGAAGCATACATATCCCCAAGTGACCAAACACAAAAGTGGTCAATAAGTTGTGCTTCACCTGATTTGTGTCTGGAGAACGACTACTTCCAGTGGTATTATCCCTAGTGATTTTGCTTATGTGTATTCTGGTGGTTTATCAGTGTGTCCAGGACCATGCTAATCTGGGAGACTATTCAGCCGGCCGGCCGTTAGGCTACTCCCAGATAAAGGTGAGGGGTCAGCCACTTGACCACTCAGTGGCTCTTTAGCTCCTTATCCCTCTGCTGCAGAGCTGGCCCCTCCTGGTATCCTGACCTCTAACCCCTGTGGTAATCTCCAGAACAAACCACTTTCTATAAGGGCACAGGGCAAGACCCAGATGCAGACATGGGAAGCAGATGGTTAGAGTCTCTGATATTTATTAGTATCCAAGGGGCAGGCAAGAGAATGGTTGTGGACAGGCAAAAGATCATAACAAGGTCAGAGTCCAGGAGGTACAGAGTGGCAGGCAGGCTAGAGGTCATGGCAGGCAGAATAGTCAGGCAGGTGGGTACAGAGTCAGGGCAGACAAGGGTCAAAAACCGTGAGGACTAGAAAAAGAGAGATAATAAAAAGCTGGATTACGGAAAAACACGCTGGTTGACTTGTCAAGACAAGGCGAACTGGCACAGAGAGACAGGAAACACAGGGATAAATACACCGGGCAAAATAAGCGACACCTGGAGGAGGTGGAGACAATCACAAGGACAGGTGAAACAGATTAGGGTGTGACACTGTTTGTCCAGCCCATTGGCCTGCCTCTTCAGCACACAACTGGAAGATGAGGGATGGAGGTATGGGCGGGGTGGCGGCGGTGGTGGGATGATTTTTAATGGTTTGGGGATTGTGTGTGTGTGTGTGTGCATATGTGTAGGTTCAGGGTGGATTAGGGTGACATCCCTGCAGGCCAACCACAGATTAATCAAGTTCCCCCCCACTCCTCCACTCCCTCCTCCTCTCCTCCACTCCATCCTCCTCTCCTCCACTCCTCCACTCCCCCTCCTCTCCTCCCTCCTCCACTCTCCTCTCCTCCACTCCTCCACTCCCTCCTCCTCTCCTCCTCTCCTCCACTCCCCCCCTCCCTCCCTCCTCCACTCCCCTTCTCTCCTCCACTCTCCCTCCACTCCCCCCCCCTCTCCTCCACCTCCCTCCCCTCCCCCTCCTCTCCTCTACTCCTCCACTCCTCCCTCCCCCTCTTCTCCTCCTCTCCTGCACTCCCCCCTCCTCTCCTCCACTCCTCCACTCCTCCACTCCCCCTCTCATCTCCTCTCCTCCTCTCCTCCACTCCCCCTTCCTCCTCCTCTCCTCCAGTCCTCCCTCCCCCTCCTCTCCCCCACTCCCCCTCCTCTCCTCCACCCCCCTCCTCTCCTCCACTCCTCCACTCCCCCTCCTCTCCTCCACTCCTCCACACCCCCTCCTCTCCTCCACTAACCCCCTCCTCTCCTCCACTCCCTCCCTCCTCCACTCCCTCCTCCTCTCCTCCCTCCTCCCTCCCTCCCTCCCCCTCCTCTCCTCCACTCCTCCACTCCCCCTCCTCTCCCTCCACTCCTCCACTCCCCCTCCTCTCCTCCACTCCTCCACTCCCCCCCTCCTCTCCTCCGCTCCTCCACTCACCCCTCCTCTCCTCCACTCCTCCACTCCCCCTTCCTCTCCTCTGCTCCTCCACCCCCTCCTCTCCTCCCTCCCCCTCCTCTCCTCCTCTCCTCCCCTCCTCCCTCCCTCCACTCCCCCTCCTCTCCTCCTCCTCCACTCCCCTCCTCTCCTCCACTCCTCCACTCCCCCTCCACTCCCCCCTCCTCCTCCACTCCTCCACTCCCCACTCCTCTCCCTCCCCACTCCTCCACTCCCCCCCTCCTCTCCTCCACTCCCTCCACTCCCCCCTCCTCTCCTCCACTCCTCCATTCCTCCACTCCCCCTCCTCTCCTCTCCCTCCCTCCCCCTCCTCCTCTCCTCCTCTCCCTCCACTCCTCCACTCCCCTCCCCTCAATTCTACTCCTCCACTCCCCCTCCTCTCCTCCACTCCCCCCTCCTCTCCTCCACTCTTCCACTCCCCCCCTCCTCCACTCCTCCACTCCTCCCTCCTCTCCTCCCTCCTCCCTCCTCTTCTCCACTCCTCCACTCCTCCCTCCTCTCCTCTAATCCCTCTGAACTATCTCCTGATGTACGTTTGAGGCTTAATTAGTTTGAACAGAACCTTGTTATCACAGTGCAGAAATACCCCTGATAACAGTATGAGAGAGAGAGAGAGAGAGAGAGAGAGAGTGTGGGAGTTCAGAGAGAAATGTAGGGCTAGATTCATCGATATAGCGGTTGTTTTGGCAGTGTCGGAGGTGGAACTGCGTTGGAGCTGCCAAATCTAGCCCGTAATCTATTTCAGCACACTATTCAACACACAAATTACTTTTTCCTCATAACGCATTTATGTCCAGTACCCTATTTTACATGCTAGCTAAGTAGTTAAAAGTGGTAAGTAGTTGCAAAGTTGCTAATTAGCTAAAATGCTAAAGTTGTCTATCATGTTTATTATTTTTTATTTATCCTTTATTTAACTTAGTCAGTTAAAAACAAATGATTATTTACAGTGACGGCCTACCAAAAAGGCAAAAGGCCTCCTGCGGGGAGGGATTAAAAATTAAAAAATAAAATAAAAATGTAGTACCAAACACATATCACGACAAGAGAGACACCACAACTACATAAAGAGAGACTTAAGTCTACAACATAGCATGGCAGCAACACATGAAAACACAGCATGGTAACAACACAACATGGCAGCAGCACAAAACATGGTACAAACATTATCGGACACAGACAACAGCACAAATGGCAAGAAGGTAGAGACAGCAATACATCACGCAAGCAGATTGAACTGACAGTAAGTGTCCATGATTGAGTCTTTGAATGAAGAGATGGACATAAAACGTTCCAGTTTGAGTTTTTTGCAGCTTGTTCCAGTCGCTAGCAGCAGTGATTCAAACACATAAAGTTTGGGTTGCTAGATCAACCTCCCTCCTATGGTTTCTGTCTTAACCTTTTACTGCAGTGGGCTAAATCATGGTCAAACAGAGTGTTTCTGGGTAGTCTTAAACAAATCTACTATGAAACAAAAGTATACACCTCAGACACATGGTTATGAGCTGAACAATAGAAGAAACCAGTACCATGTCAGATATACAGCTGCATTGTATTCCATTTTGAGTTTGCATCCCAATATGACACTTTACATACATTACAGAAGACTGAAATATATAACTGACAGAAAAAAATGGATTTCTGTTTTTATAATCTCGATTAATTATGAAATTGTGAAAAATATGAATAACATTCTAGCCTTGAGGCCCTTTTGGTCATTGACGGCAGGAAAGGCTAGTGATACATGTATTACATAAGGATGCAGTCGATGATATAGAGTACAGTATCAACGTATGCATATGAGATGAACAATGTAGGGTAAGTAACATTATATAAGGTAGCATTGTTTAAAGTGGCTAGTGATATATTTACATCATATCCCATCAATTCCCATTATTAAAGTGGCTGGAGTAGAGTCAGTGTCATTGACAGTGTGTTGGCAGTAGCCACTCAATGTTAGTGGTGTCTGTTTAACAGTCTGATGGCCTTGAGATAGAAGCTGTTTTTCAGTCTCTCGGTCCCAGCTTTGATGCACCTGTACTGACCTCGCCTTCTGGATGGCAGCGGGGTGAACAGGCAGTGGCTCGGGTGGTTGATGTCCTTGATGATCTTTATGGCCTTCCTGTAGCATCGGGTGGTGTAGGTGTCCTGGAGGGCAGGTAGTTTGCCCCCGGTGATGCGTTGTGCAGACCTCACTACCCTCTGGAGAGCCTTACGGTTGAGGGCGGTGCAGTTGCCATACCAGGCGGTGATACAGCCCGCCAGGATGCTATCGATTGTGCATCTGTAGAAGTTTGTGAGTGCTTTTGGTGACAAGCCGAATTTCTTCAGCCTCCTGAGGTTGAAGAGGCGCTGCTGCGCCTTCCTCACGATGCTGTCTGTGTGAGTGGACCAATTCAGTTTGTCTGTGATGTGTATGCCGAGGAACTTAAAACTTGCTACCCTCTCCACTACTGTTCCATCGATGTGGATGGGGGGGGTGTTCCCTCTGCTGTTTCCTGAAGTCCACAATCATCTCCTTAGTTTTGTTGACGTTGAGTGTGAGGTTATTTTCCTGACACCACACTCCGAGGGCCCTCACCTCCTCCCTGTAGGCCGTCTCGTCGTTGTTGGTAATCAAGCCTACCACTGTTGTGTCGTCCGCAAACTTGATGATTGAGTTGGAGGCGTGCATGGCCACGCAGTCGTGGGTGAACAGGGAGTACAGGAGAGGGCTCAGAACGCACCCTTGTGGGGCCCCAGTGTTAAGGATCAGCGGGGGAGGAGATGTTGTTGCCTACCCTCACCACCTGGGGGGCGGCCCGTCAGGAAGTCCAGTACCCAGTTGCACAGGGGCGGGGTCGAGACCCAGGGTCTCGAGCTTGATGATGAGCTTGGAGGGTACTATGGTGTTGAATGCCGAGCTGTAGTCGATGAACAGCATTCTCACATAGGTATTCCTCTTGTCCAGATGGGTTAGGGCAGTGTGCAGTGTGGTTGAGATTGCATCGTCTGTGGACCTATTTGGGCGGTAAGCAAATTGGAGTGGGTCAAGGGTGTCAGGTAGGGTGGAGGTGATATGGTCCTTGACTAGTCTCTCAAAGCACTTCATGATGACGGATGTGAGTGCTACGGGGCGGTAGTCGTTTAGCTCAGTTACCTTAGCTTTCTTGGGAACAGGAACAATGGTGGCCCTCTTGAAGCATGTGGGAACAGCAGACTGGTATAGGGATTGATTGAATATGTCCGTAAACACACCGGCCAGCTGGTCTGCGCATGCTCTGAGGGCGCGGCTGGGGATGCCGTCTGGGCCTGCAGCCTTGCGAGGGTTAACACGTTTAAATGTCTTACTCACTTCGGCTGCAGTGAAGGAGAGACCGCATGTTTCCGTTGCAGGCCGTGTCAGTGGCACTGTATTGTCCTCAAAGCGGGCAAAAAAGTTATTTAGTCTGCCTGGGAGCAAGACATCCTGGTCCGTGACTGGGCTGGGTTTCTTCCTGTAGTCCGTGATTGACTGTAGATACCTCTTGTGTCTGAGCCGTTGAATTGAGATTCTACTTTGTCTCTGTACTGGCGCTTAGCTTGTTTGATAGCCTTGCGGAGGGAATAGCTGCACTGTTTGTATTCAGTCATGTTACCAGACACCTTGCCCTGATTAAAAGCAGTGGTTCGCGCCTTCAGTTTCACACGAATGCTGCCATCAATCCACGGTTTCTGGTTAGGGGAATGTTTTAATCGTTGCTATGGGAACGACATCTTCAACGCACGTTCTAATGAACTCGCACAACGAATCAGCGTATTCGTCAATGTTGTTGTCTGACGCAATACGAAACATCTCCCCAGTCCACGTGATGGAAGCAGTCTTGGAGTGTGGAGTCAGCTTGGTCGGACCAGCGTTGGACAGACCTCAGCGTGGGAGCTTCTTGTTTTAGTTTCTGTCTGTAGGCAGGGATCAACAGGTAACCTACTGCCATCTGTGATTGAAATGTGCTACATACACAATCCTGTGGTGGACATGAGAAACTATACTTTTCGTGTGTCTGTCACGAATCTCCTACGTCATTTGGGTCTATTTCATGATAAGTTCTGATAGCGGGCTGACACTTTCTATCACTGTTTTGAACTTCTAACATGGTAGGGATAGGGTGCGGTTTGTGACACAAAGAGCAGTTTCTCACCGATATGTCAGCTCATACCACAGTTACACCTCCAACGCCGCCAAAACACCTGCTAATAGGATGACGCGGGTTAACGCTCTATCTGATTGAATCGCGTGCATATAGACAGTATACAAGAAAAACAAAAAAGAAGGAAAAGTGACAACAAAGAAACCTGGGCTGAGACAGATTCAATACAAACGTTGCACTTATTCCAATCCACTGTTTCACTCTGAAGAGAATGGAGAGAAATTAAAACCAAGAAAACAAAGAATGAAAAAAGAAAATGGTAGAGTGAAATAAAATGTGACACACAAACCATCCATCATCGAGTGGTTTGAAACTGATAGTGAAAGAAAGGAATATGGATTGACTGAGACACACAGGACAACTAATACCACAGAGCCTGGCTCTGCTGGGGCTTTTCTGTTCAACAAGGGCTCAGACCTGGAACAGTGACAACAATAAGATTCCTATCGGCCTAACATCTGGGCATATTCCTGCTCAAACACCCATTCTTAATCCATCTGCTTTTATGCGGTTTGACGAATGGAATTAAAATCAAATCAAATCAAATTGTATTAGTCAAATATGCTGAATACAACAGCTGTAGACCTTACAGTGAAATGCTTACTTGCGAGCCCCTAACCAACAATGCAGTTAAACA